>NC_056732.1:729246432-729391496 GCF_019279795.1 Protopterus annectens
CTTTTGATCAGGAATCTGATGTGTCTGTTCCTTCTGACTACCAGGATTTACCCTTATCTACTTATGAGTATTCCGATGCAGAGGATTCCATTCCCTCTGCTTCCCCTCCAGAAGATTTTTCTTTTGGTGAAACCTTGCATACCCTAAAGGAGCATTTCAGCTGGGATAGCCAGGACTATTTTCAATCCAAAAAGAGACTCGGGGAATTTTTAAACCTGCCTCAACACAAGCCTCACTAGCTATCCCTCCTGTTCTGGAGATTGTAGATGATGTTTTCTTGGAATCCAGCCTTTAACCCAGACACTTTGCCTCCAGTTCCCAAGAAACCTGACAGGTACTACAGAGTACTTGACTCTCTCAAATTCCTTTTCAAGAATCCTACTGCAGATCCAGAGACTATTTCCCAAGGACCAAAAGGCATTAAGGCTACTACTGCCAAAAATCCAACAGCTTCAGATAGGGATTCTATAGCTGTAGACAGATGGGGTAAGAAGGTATATACTTCTGCCACTTTGTCCATTAGGGCTTTAAATTGCCAGTTTCATATGTTCAAGTATCAGCAGCATATTCTGGGATTAATTAATCATAAAATGATGTTGATTGCTGACTGTGCTGAACACAAAGATTTACGAGAGTTAATGCCTTCTGCTGACCAAGTAGGTAAACATACTTTGCAATGTGGTTTTGATGCTTTAGAAGCATCTTGCAAGGCTGCTGTCACTGGGTCTGTACTTAGAAGGCATGCTTGGCTTAAGGAACAAATCTTGCCAGATCATGTTAAGGCTAAATTACTGGATTGCACCCTTACACAAAGAGTGCCTTTTTGGCAGCAAAGCAGAAGTCCTCAAAAGGATGGAGGAAAAAGCTAAATGTATGCAAACTGTTAAAGATTTCTTACAAGTACAGCCACCTAGATTCAGTAGGTATTGGCCTTCAAAGAACTGGTCCTTTCCAGTCCCTTCCAGGTCTTCAGTCCAAACCCAGGAGCAGCAGAACACCAAGACTTCAGTCTCAGGCTATGCACAGACCTAAGCAGTGGGGAGGCCCCTACTTCCAAAGCAGAGTGTAGTAAGCCACCCCCCCATGGAAAAATGGCACAATGACTTATCCTTAACTCTACCAAGCCTTGCCCAACTACTTGTTCCCTTAGGAGGAAAGCTTGACCTGCATGCAAAAATCTGGGAACTCATTACCCTAGACAAATGGGTTTTAAACATAGTTTCCCTAGGATACAGATTCCACTTCCACTCACTCCCAACCCCAAGTGGATGGCCAGACCTTCCCCCAAACCAGTGGGCTGAGGCCCAAAAACAAGTGCTCTCTCTCCTCAGTATCAGGGCTTCTCAACCTGTTCCAGCAGAAAAAAGGGGACAAGGTTTTTATTCAAGACTGTTCCTGGTTCCCAGAAAATAAAACTCCTGATGTCCTGTCCTGGACCTTTCTATTCTCAACACCTTTCTGGTGGTTTCATAATTCAAAATGCTAACTCTTCAGTAGCTTTTTCCTATGCTAGCCAAGGATGCCTGGCTGGCAACTCTAGATTTAAAAGAAGCTTACCTGCACATCCCAATAAGGGAATCCTGCAGAAAATTCCTACGCTTCATTGCAGGCTCCATGCACTATCCGTTTTCTGCACTGCCCTTTGGCTTATCTACTGCACCCAGGGTATTTACAAAGTGCCTAGCTCCTGACATTGCATTTTGCAGGCAGAGAAATGTTCAGATTTACCCATATTTGGACGATTGCCTGATTCAGGCAGAGAGTCAGGACTTGCTATTACAGCGCCTGGCATTTGTAGAGAGACTTCTGACTTCACTGGGGTACACCATCAATGCGAAGAAATCACACCTATTACCCTGCCAACAGATTGTATTCCTGGAAGCAAGCTTGAACACAACTTCCCAGATGGCATTCCTCACTCCAGAGAAACAAGTTCATTTGACAACCTACTTCAAACTACTGGCCACAAAAACCCAGCTATCTGCAAGGAAAATCCTGCAAGCCCTGGGGTTCATGGCCTCTTGCATTCTGTTAATTCCATATGCAAGACTGCATATGAGGAAACTTCAGTGGTATCTAAAAAGTCTATGGTGTCAACATTCTCAGGACCTGGAAACAATGATTCCTGTTATCACTGGTCTAAGGGCAGAGTTCCTTTGGTGGACAGAGGCTTGCTAACACAACAAGGGACTCTCTTTCACTCTACCCCCTGCCGCCCAAACCCTAACAACAGACGCATCAGACTATGTATGGGGGGCTCACATAGCAGGGCAGTGTATTCAGGGCAAATGGAACCCAAAACAGATGCACCTGAATCTCAGTCAAAAAGAAATGTTAGCTGTACAGAATGCTCTGACAGCCTTCAGAGACCTTATTCTTCCAGGACAACTATTGGTAAAGACAGGCAACACCACAGTTATGTGGTACATAAACAAGCATGGGGGAACCCATTCCTACCCACTCTGCAGACTAGCCATGGCTCTGTGGAACACAGCCTTGAGCTACCAAGTGAACCTACAAGCTCAATTCCTGCCAGGCAAACTAAATTCACTGGCAGATTACGTAAGCAGAAATCTCATGGACCCACACGAATGGAAACTGGAACCCAAAATATTCAAGCTCTTGGGAAACAAATGGGGGACACCAGAGGTAGATCTGTTTGCCTCCCCTCAGAACTTCCAGTTGAACAAATTCTGCACCAGAACTCCCCACAGTCATGCTTGAAAACTGGATGCCCTGTACTTTACCTGGGAAAGCCTCTCAGTTTATGCCTTTCTCCCTCTGCCTTTCCTCTTGAATGTTCTACTAAAGATCAAACAGGACAGGCCAAGGACAATACTGATTGCACCAGACTGGCCACACCAACACTGGTACCCCCTTTTGTGCAGTCTGACAGTGCTACAACCTTGGCACCTGCCTCAGACCCCTTCCCTGCTGTCCCAGCAGGCGGGCCAGATTCTGCACCCTCAGCTTCAAACCCTGAACCTTGCAGCCTGGCTAATTCCCTGACCTCACCTCCAGCAACCCTCAGTAAGCAGGTGCTGGATGTCATTCTTGAGGCAAGGAGGCCTAGTACTAGAAAACCCTAGTCAGAAAAGTGGAAAAGATACCTTTCCTGGAGCCAGCCTCAGGGGATGGGCACAACAGTGTCCAGCTTACCTCATATTCTAGATTATTTAACAGAAATGCTCCACAGGGGCCTATCTTTCTCTTCAGTTAAGATTCATGCCTCTGCCATATCAGCACATTATAATACTAACCCACTCCTCTTCTCTCATCCCCTGCTAAAATAAATTCCTTAGAGGGGCCAAAAATTTAAGACCCCCTGCAGAATCGCTCCCACTCCAGCCTGGGACCTTAACTTTGTATTGGAAAAACTCACTCTTCCCCCCTTTGAACCAGCTGCTACAGCAGAGTTGAAATTCCTTTCTTGGAAAACAGCTTTACTTCTAGCCATCACTTCAGCAAGAAGAGTGTCTGAACTGCAGGCCCTCATGGCAGTGGAACCCTTCATTATCTTCCATGCAGACAGGGTTTCCTCAGGACTAATCCATCCTTTATGACCAAGGTGGTGTCTAGTGTGGCTGTAAACCAGTCCATTCATTTGCCTACTTTTTTCCCTAATCCTCAGAATAAAGGGGAAAGGATACTGCATTCTCTGGATGTACAGAGACAGCTTAGATTCTATTTGGACAGGACTAAGCCTCTCAGAAAATCTGACCAGCTGCTAGTTAGCTTTGCTGCAGAGGCAGAGGGGAAGGCCATTTCAAAGCAAACCATTTCCCAATGGATAACACATTCCATCCATTTCTGCTACAAACACCATGGGAAACTTACCCCACAGGGTATAAGAATACATTCTACCAGGGCTGCATCTGCCTCTACTGCATTTCTTAGAGGAGTCCCTACCAGGGACATCCTAGAAGCTGCAACCTGGAGCTCTGTACATACTTTCACCAAGTATTACCACCTGCCTATCTTTTCTAAATCCAGAGCTGGATTTGCCCAAAGCAGTTTTACAGGGCCTTATTGCTAGCCCTAATGCTCTTTAACTACCTCCACCCTTTCTTAGCTTTGGGAATCAACCCAAATGTGATGACTGCAACAGTGAAACACGAAGAACATAGTACAGTTGTGTACACTTGCCATAAATGTAGATGTTCGAGTGTATTCACTGTTGCAGTCCTGGTTACCCTCCCTCCAGCCCCCTGACTTCTCTTGACTTTTACCTTTCCTCTTTGTTTGGCATATATTATATCATGTGTATTTGCTTTTTGCTGGGGATGTTCCATACCATATAATTGCTTCCTATCGTGGGGGCACCTGACATCTAGGGCAAGAAACTGATGTAATGGCGTCGGATGCATGTTTTATACCCCTGACGACCTGATGTCATGGAAGAAGTGAAAGCATCCAATGCAGAAATCCAAAGACTCTGGTATTCAGGCCGGCTGAGGGCTACCTGCAGGCAGATAACTCAAATGTGATGACTGCAACAGTGAATACACTCGAACATCTACATTTATGGTAAGTGTACACAACTGTACTTTCTTAGAGCACATAATGAATCTTAAGCAAGCTAGACTATTTAGGCACCACCATTTTGACTTTGAACAGTGTATCCTGTGGGATGTCCTTGGTAAGCACCTCACGTGACACCCTTGGTGTCACCTTAGATGTCCATTGGTGGAAGAACCTGACCCAGTGTTTTAAGGACCTTCAGCCGTGTGTCAGAGTCCCCTTTTGCTGCAGAGGGTGAAAGATGAGTGAATATGCAGGGAGTACAAAGTAAGATTGGAGATGAGCAATTTGTACTCCGAGCAGGATGCAGGGTAACTCACCCAATCTTTGCAGTGAGTCAGTCAGTTGAGAAGAATCTGGAGATGAGGAAGAAGTCCATCTGGGCATTGCTACACTTGAATAAAGCATATTACAAGGTCCCAAGAAAGATGGTTTGGGCAGTGCTGCAATAGTTTGAAGACCCAGAAACACTGGTTGAATTATTACAGGATGTTTACAATGACCCAGTGAAATAAGTATAAACAGTGTTCAGATTTGTAGGTGGGTTCCAAGTTGGGGTGGGTTTGCATCAAGGTTCATGTCTGAGCCCACTCTTGTTTGTACTGATGATGGGCTACATTAGCAAACAAGTTGAAGCAGGAAAATCAAAGTTGATGTATGCAGATGATGTGGTATTACAAGCAGACTCTGATCAAGAACTTTAGCAAATGGTAGGGGAATGGAATACCTGACTAGAAAGATACAAGGTTTAAACAATATATGCTACATGAACTGACTCAAAGCCCTGTGACGCTAAACTTGTTATCCTGCAAACTGCTAAGAGGTGACTATTGTCTGACATGTATACCGAATACTGATGGACTTACTACACGTCAACAATTCAAATGGCATCAGATATACTTGATCGAGGGATCTAAATCTCTTCTGCCAACTCAGAATGGTTTGGAGGGGCATGTATATCTTCCAGAGGATGCCACCACTCTGGAACAGACTCCCCATCTATGTAAAACAGAGCTCATCCTTCCTGTTAACCTTTCTAGACCCTATTAACTTTAAAGATGTTTATTTATTTAAATCAGCACTTTGACAAACTGTTTTTTTTTTCTAGGACCGTGTTAAATGTTAATTTTGTGTAGTACTTTTCATGCTCTCAAAAATAAGTCCTTTTCAATTTATGCCCCTTGAATTTAGGATATTTGAGTTTTATAATGCTTTAAATGGAACTACAGTCTGTAAGCAGTGTTCTTAGAAGACTAAGGACTTTGACATGTCAGAAGGAATGGATCTAGATCAGAATGGTTGTCTCAGTTTAGTAGCTGTTGAGAGGGAGTTTTATAGGATTTGACACTTAATTTCATTTCTTTGGGAGGGTTTTGGAATACCTTTGCTGCAGGAATAATCATTACAGCTAAGAACTTCCCCAGTAGCGGCTTTTGTACTGGTTGAGGCTGTGGCAGTAAGCAATAAATAGTAACATAGTCAAGGCAAAACGTATTAGTTCCTTTGGCATCCACAGTAGCTGATCTAGGGACTGTGTTGTAGGAAAATTTGTTTTAGTCCAGTATGTTCTGTCTGCTGTTTGTGACTGCTTAATCTGGCCAATGTTTCCTGATGAGATATTAAGTATCTCTGAGGGGAAACTGTTATACTTTCAGTAAGAAATGCTGCATGGTTTGTGATAAAAATACCTGTTGTTTTTACACTGACTAAACATTACTTTTTTTTTTCCAAAGATTCATGCAAGCATATGTTACCCTTGAGCAGATTAAGGATTTCATGTGTGGGATCACATTTCAGTACTTTGCTTTGTAGTATGCAAGTAGAGTTTTTTTTTTCTCAAAATATGTCATTGCTGTTTAAATGCACATTACTAAATAAACACTAGTGTGTGATTTTTCAGCTCAAGTGGTAAACTGAAAAATACACCAAGCCTTTCTCAAATATAGAGGTCCAAGATGGTACCATTTGGCTGCCTTGGACAACACTAGTCAGTATATTAATTATTTTCAGCTTTTGCAATCTAAGTACTTCATCTTTAGTATTTTGGTCGCCTATTTGTTACTGAGCTATCAGGCAGGTTCACTGTTAAGATGCAAATGGCAGTGAATTTTCAGCAGTGGGAGTGTTAGCTTTGGCAGATTGGAGGAGGACTGTTTTGCAGGCTCCAGCATTTGCTCTTTTTGTTTTACCATCAGACAGCTCTCAGTGGACTGGAGAGCTATTACGCTGACTACCAATGAAGAGTTTTGCCAGCTCTTTGCTTTTTAAAATACTGGAGTAGTAACTTTGTGATACATTTGCTACATTTATATTACTTTGCAATGGAACCAGTTCCCTTTTCATAGGTTGGTACTGGGCTATCTGCCCGAAGGCATATATTAGTCCAGCCACGTTGTGCGGTATTCACCGCCCCTTTAGTAGTTCCCTAGACCCTTGTACTAGCAGCTAAGTACCCTTGGCCCCTATCTAGTAGTGCTGTTGGTGTGATCCCCTGTGTGAACTTTGTTTCTTTTGGTGTGTTGCTGCTATTTTCATTGACTGGAGATGTGATAACTTAATAGCTGCAGCTAAACAGTTCCTTGCTTTCATTTTTTTTTACAATTTTGCAATGGTCCATTACAGAACTGATTACAGTTTGTGCAATTCTTGGCTGTTGGTATTCGTGACCTTGACTTTACTGCACTTTGTTACTTTAATGAATTTTGAGATCTCTCTGGTCTTTTGGGGGTAGTCAGTCAGTTATTTATTTATTGTGTGTAGAAATACATCTGTGATTAATGACCAATTTTCATTTTGACTATTTGTCTGTTTCATATATTGTTAAATAACTCATACAAATATTTTCAAAGTTTTAATATGCTCAGGTTAAGTGACATTGTAGTATGACGTTTATTTTGACTATAGCTGTCTGTGTTATTTGTAACCATTGTATCACAATGCTTTTGCTTTATATAATAAATATTCCAATACTGTTACTTATTATTGTGCTGAATACTTACTTTTGTTAAATTTTTTGGGAAATAAGCACTCGGTTGAAGTGTAGGATTTTATCCCTCCTTCTGTGTAATATTTTGCTATCCCGGCTATTCTCAAGTTTATTCGTGAAAATGGAGAGCATGTAAAATTTTGAAGAAATGGTAACTGTAAATTAAATGTTTTTGTTGATGATGGCCAACTGAGTATGATCCTTGGCTGAGTGTGCTAGTCCTGCTGCTACTGGCTGGGACAACAATTTTTAGTTTTATGTAAAATACCAACATTTATGTTATCCTCCTCCAGTATTTTCATTTTTTTTCCTCAATGAGGTCTTACTTTACCTTGCAGTAGTAACTGCAAGAGATGAATATGTATCATTTAGTACAGAAACTGGTTTTACTCACCATGATCCTCCACAAATATCGATAGTTGCATTCTGCTTTTTGCAGGGGATAAGTTATGACTCACAATACATATTTTATAGAAACAAACTGAATGTTCTACACAAGCAATAATGCCCAACAAGGTGTGTTAATGTGTCATTAATACCCACCCAGGGGTGTTATGAGGCCCGATGCCCAGGCATAATAATAATACAATAATATAATATAATAATAATATAATATATAATAATAATGACAGCCTTTAGGGTTTTGCTGTCCGAGCTCTACAACTGTTTGATGTGCTGCCATGAAGCAGTGGACTCATTTTTCAGGAGGTATTACTTCTACATTAGTATCCTGCTGAATAATGTTTGTTCTTCAGTCACTGTGCTGATGTAAAGTTTGCCCATTCTCTAATAATAAATGAATTATAGGTACAATGAAGGGCATTGGAGGGATAATTACAAACTGCAGTAGTTAATCTTGGGGGTTGGTTATTTGATGGCCAACTGTGCAAATATATAGCTTCAACTTGTTAAAAAAGTTTCTCTGAAAAAGTTCCTCTACATTTGATTGCTATAAGATTACTGGGGTGTACAGTACATTTCGTTGAGAGTGAGACCTGAGATTACAGTTCCCTTCTGACATTACTTGAAGCTTTACAGCTTTAGTACACAATCACTTGTAATACATCTCCTCATGCCTTTAGAGTTTACTGGCAAACAGTAAACAAGGCAAAAACTCCCTTTTTCCCTTGTTTGTATGTCTGTTGGAAGGGGAAATAAAAAGGTTTTCTGCCCTACTTTACTTTACTTATTCTCACAAGGTAACTACTTTGGAGAAGATGAGATCACTGAATAGCTTTAAAAAAAAATTCTCTCTTTCTCTCTCTCTCTTTCAATGTGATTGTGCATTTTTGTGGGGCTGCAAACTCCCAAGAGCACTTAGACACCGAGTTCTTTGTATTTCATTGCACTTGTATGAAATGGGCATGCACATATATGAACAGCAATAAAGCCTGAGCAGCACCAATGCAAAGTATTCAGTCTCATGCAACAGAAAGTCACCCATACTAGGGGTGCAGAAGGCACAAACCCCTGCATGGCAGGAGGTGACTTTGCTCCTCTCAAAAAGCACATTGCTAGAATACAGTTTTAGTGACATGGTTGTTCACTGTGGCAGCACTCTGTTATTGGTCAGCCAATCCAAGTCTGTTTAATTCATGTTGTGACATAAGTCCTTCCTTTAAAGCTGATTGTCATATTATCATAAGTAAAATGTGGTAGCTGTAAAGGCAAGTCATCTGAGGAAGTTACTTAAAAAGGGACAGCTACATAGCCCAAAAAAGATAAACTTTCTGAGAAGCACCCTGACCCAAGCAGATCAGTCAGATGAAACAAGCAACCAGGAAAAGCTGTCAGGGTTTCACCTCCTGGCAGTGTGCCACATCTAGTAGAACCATTTTCTCTTTAATGTATTTCAAAGTACACAAGAGCCTTGTACAAGAGTGAAAGCCAGTCAAACTTTCCCCAATAACCTATTGAAAATAGGGAAGTGATTGTCTCTTGGCTGTGCCTACTAACCTCCACTTGAAGGCAAAGGACACTGCACGTAGATCCTGACACCTGGCTCTAAAAGCACCATCTCCCCTGGCAAATTCACTCCTCTCCTCCAAGATCAGTAGGACATCGTATGGGGAGAAAAAAAAATCTTACTTCCCCCTGGAAGAAGCAGTCTTAAATGGGACAGGTGAAACAGTTTAAATTTTATTTTTTGTTGGCTGCATATTTTTTTAAGACAGGGTAGAATGCAACACATTTCTTTGAGGTGCCAACCAAATAATTATTGTACAAAAAGACACTGGTCACTGACTTTATAGATATTCCCTGTTTCCAAATCCTAGATATGTCCTCTATTAGCACAAAGTTCTCCAGTCTGATAACTATATATTTGGGTCTGCCACTGGCCCTGTTTGAAGGGCACCCCAAAATTATGTGCACACATTCTGTTTTGATTTGGTCAGGCAACATACAAGACCATTTTGCCTGGGAATTCTGCAAGAATATTAAACATTTGGAATCTTCATCTTTTCCTAGCACTCCAGTTTAGCCATAGCTGCATTTTCCTGCCTCTGTCTTCAGCATCAGATTGCTTGTTTGCTAAATCCACCATTTTAGATTTAAGTACGGCAATCTAATCTTTCAAAGAGGCCTTCTTTCTGCAAGACCAAAATATTGTCGAGTGCAAAGACAGGGAGTGCTTTCAATTTCTTCCCTCTGCTTTGAAGTAGATTCTGTGAAAAAGTGTGTACACGCATGTGTGTGTATATGTATGTATGTGTGTGTATATATTTATATACAGTGGTTATAAAAAGTTTACACACCCTTGTTAAATGCCAGGTTTTTGTGATATAAAAAAATGAGACCACAATAAATCATTTCAAAACTTTTCCCACCTCGAATGTGATCTATAACCTGTACAATTCAATTGAAAAAACAAACATCTGTTGGGGGGAAAAAAATAAAAAACATACAATAAGCTGGTTGCATAAGTGTGCACACCCTTAAACTAATACTTTGTTGAAGAACATTTTGATTTAATTACAACATTCAGTCATCTTGGGTATACACATGCCATCAATTAGAGACTCTGATCAACCCCAAATAAATTTCAGCTGTCCTAGTAGGATTTTCCTGACATTTACTCAGTTGCCTGCTACAGCAAAAGCCATGGTTCGGAGAGGGCTTACAAAGCATCAAAGGGATCTTATTGTTGAAAGGTATCAGCAGAAGGGTACAAACAGGTTTCCACAGCATTGGATATACCATGGAACTCAGTGAAGATAGTCATCAAAAAGTGGAGAAAATATGGGACAATAGTAATGTCGCAAAGAACTGGACTTCCCTCCAAAATTGATGAAAAGATGAGATGAAACCTGGTCAGGGAGGCTGCCAAGAGACCTACAGCAACACTGAAGGAGCTGCAGGAATTTCTGGCAAGTACTGGTTGTGTACTACATGTGACAATAATCTCCCATATTCTCCATATGTCTGGGCTATGGGGTAGGGTTGCAAGACAGAAGCCTATTCTTACACACAAAAACATCCAGGCCCAGCTAAAATTTGCAAAACGATACATCAAGTCTCCCCAAAAGCATGTGGGAAAATGTGTTATGGTCTGATTGAGACCAAGGTTGAACGTTTTGGCCACAATTCCAAAAGGTACGTTTGGCACAAAAACAACATTTTGCATCACCAAAAGAACACCATCCCCAAGGTGAAGCATGTTGGTGGCAGTAACATGCTTTGAGGTTGCTTTTCTTTAGCTGGAACTGGGGCTGTAGTCAAGGTGGAGGGGAATTATGAACAGTTCCAAATACCGGTCACTTTGGGCCCAAAACCTTCAGGCATCTGCTAGAAAGCTGAAGATGAAGAGGAATTTCACCTTTCTACAAGACAATGACCCCAAGCATACATCCAAATCAACAAAAGAATAGCTTCACCAGAAGAAAATGAAAGTTTTGGAATGGTCCAGTCAGAGCCCAGATCTAAATCTAATAGAAAATATGTGGGGTGACCTGAAGAAGGCTCTGCACAAGAGATGCCCTCACAATCTGACAAATTTAGAGTACTTTTGCAAGGAATAGTGGGCAAATCTTGTCAAGTAAAGATGTGCCACGCTGATAGACTCCTACCCAAGAAGACTGAATGCTGTAATTAAATCAAAAGGTGCTTTAACAAAGTATTAGTTTAAGGGTGTGCACACTTATGTAACCAGCTTATTGTATGTTTTTTGTTTTTTATATTTTTCCCCTAACAGATTTGTTTGTTTTTCAATTGAATTGTACAGGTTATAGATCACATTAAAGGTGGGAAAAGTTTTGAAATGATTTATTGTGTTCTCATTTTTTATATCGCAAAAACCTGGCATTTTAACAGAGGTGTGTAAACTTTTTATATCCACTGTATATAAACACACACACACACACACACACACACACACACACACACACACACACACACACACACACCTTTCCCTCTAATTTTTTGCAAACAAGCTGCAGATTCTTATCATAATCTTTACCAATCCATTTATCCACAGTGTTAGCACTGCTGTATCATAGTAAACCTCATGTAATTAACATCTATACCCCACTATGCTGCCCTTAGACAGACACATTTGCTTCAGGTGGAAGCTAAGAGCATGCAAGTACTATTGGCCACAATGTGCTTTGAGTACATTGATCCAGGCCATCACCATTTTTAATAATAATATGCTTATCATGAAATGTGAGAGTCTGATCAATGCATAGTTTAAATGCATATCATGAGGCAATGAGTTAATAAAAGCCGCAAATACTAACAAAGTGCTATCAGTCCCTCACTACAAAACGATTATGCTGTCAAGAAACCTTTTATCCAAACTATATTGTCATAAAATGGATTATCAGTACAAAATATTTCTCTCTTCCATGCCAGGCATAAATTGCATGTATAGCAGTTATTGCTATTCCTTTATTCTAAAAGTCAAATACATGGAAAACGATGGTTCACTTTACCGTCTCAGCTAGTTTAGAGAAACCAAATGCAGGCTATACTCGAATAAGGCACGAACCGATAAATTCTCAATATCAAAATTTAATGTGATAAACCAAAAATGAATAATTACACACTAATACAGAAACTCTGCTGTTAAGCGCTTTCATTTGTGATACGCAAACTTCTTCAGAACAGCTGTTAGATTCAAAACATAGAACACTGAGGTGAAGTTTACAGAGTTGATGTAATGGGATCCTATCTCGCCTACATTCATAACAGATGGGTTCGGAGCCGATCCATTGGCTCCGACTCGGCCACTATACACTAGAACAAAGTCTCTCATTGGCTGGGCTCCCCCTTATCCCAGAATGCACCACACCTGCTTCCCCAGATCTCGTTTGCCGCTTTTCAAGCTGGACGTGGTCTCGACTTGGCTGGAGCCAAGTGTATTTTCTTCACCTTTTTGGTCTTTTTGACTAGGGTTTCTGTCAGTTTTTCAACAAACAGCTGTTTTAACAGCTTTGTGAGCGTTTGTTTCTTAGTTTTGTGAATTTTGAATATTTTATAAATTTCGCGCTTCTAGTGTACTGGGCAAGGCCCGTTTAAATTAGAGGGCTTTTTGCCCTTTGCTGTGTCTTTTACTTGGTTGTGTGACTAAAATAGTTTTTCTGTTGTATCGGGCTAAGCCCGTTTAAGTTAGAGGGCTTTTGCCCATACATTGGTCTACTTTTGTGTATTGTATTTTAGTTTCCTGTTGTATCGGGCTAAGCCCGTTTAAGTTAGAGGGCTTTAGCCCGTACATTTGTCTACTTTGTGTACTGTTTTCTACCTTGTTCAAGATGTCTAAAGAGCAGAAATCAGGGTTTAAAAAATGTGCTAAATGTAATTATAAAATGTCTATCACAGACAGTCTGCGTGTACTGTTTAGGGCCCAAACATCTACAAGATGCATGCAGTGTTTGTCACGCTTTTTCTTCCAGGGTCCTTCAGGAAAGAAAAAAACAAGCTTATACTTAGAGGTCTTATTAAGCCTTCTTTTGAGGAAGCGTTGGCTTCATCTCCAGTTTCCAAAAAGAAAAGGTCATCGGCTCCGACCAGCCCGTCGGGCCCGACACCCAAGAAGCATAGATCGTCGGCTCCGACCAGTCCGTCGGATCCGACATTCAAAAAGCATGGATCCACCTCTTCTTTCTCGGCTCCAGTGGCTTCGGAGCCGATGGCTGAAGGGTCTGCCTCGGTGCCTCTTTCCTCGGCTCCATTGGTGTCGGAGCCACAGGTTAGTGCACTGAGAGGCCAATCACCTACTTTGGCTCCTTTGGTTTCGGAGCCATTGCAGGTGTGCAGCTCAGACTCTTCCCCCTCGGCCCCGGAGCCTCCTTCGGCGCCGACACCTTTACAAACTGTTCCGATCTCAGATCCGATAGTGTTGGAACCCTTTCGGAGCCGGTCCCCTGTTTTATCGGAGCCGAGACAGAAGTCTTCTCGGCCCTAGTCTGTTTCCTCCAAATCCTCTAGGTTGTCGGATTTGGATTTGGATAGGGTTATCCAGAGGCTGTTCCAGTCCCCAGTTTTTACTAAAATGATCTCAGCTCCATCCCACTCGGCTTCGGAGCAGATTCCCCATTCAGTGCATTTGATTCCTCCTCCGACCCCCTTGGAGCCGTTGGAGTCGGTGCTGGTAGAATGCAGCGGAATCATCCAGTTGGAGCAGAGACCCCCTCAGAGTTTCTCTGCTCCGACCTTCATTCCTACCCTGTCCTTGGTGTCAGGGTTTGGTACCGGGTCTTCCTCGGTGGGGGCCGAGGGCAACACTGTGGAGCTGGCCTCTTCGATGCCCAGTCTTCCCCTCGGAGCTTCGGCCGCAGGTATTCCCGGAACCGTCGTGGTCTCTCAGCAAGTGCCCTCTGCTGAGTCTGGAGGTCCTGCTTTTGAGGCCATGAGGAGTGCGCTGGCCATGACCTTGCCGGTTCAGCAAGTTTCTACCTCACCGTCCCTAGACTTGGGTACTGGTGCCTCTGGTGACATTCTTTCCCACGACAGTGGGGCCCCAGGGCCTGAGGATACCCCCTTAGAGGGTTCCCTTCTTCCGGGGGGTCCTTCTGAATCTGCTTCGGATGAACCCCCTAGGAAGAAACTGTGCAAGAGGAAGCACGTTGATTCCCAAGATGAGTCCGTCACTTCAGATACTGACCTCGATGATGCGGAGGGGTCCCCCAAATCATCTTCGGATGACGTCTCCTTCTCGGACATCCTTGAGATTTTATTTATTTATTTATTTATTTATTTTATTTTACATTTGTTAACCGGGATAATCCGACTGGATATATGTCCATTTTCAGCGGAGGCCCGGGGAGAAAAGCTCCAAGAGTAGTACATATAAAACATAAAGAAGGCAAAAAAGTACAAACGTTTGGGTTGGCTGAAAGTGTAAGAAATACAATTTGCAACAGGATATCATTTACAACAAGAAGTCAGCAAAAGACATTAATTATATAGTTATAGGAACTATATGATACTATCCTAGGAGATTATTAGTTAGATGAAAGGACGTGAGTAACAGTTTATATATTAGTGTAAGAATTAGCCAGGCTTAGTACAGTAGCAAGACCATTTGGAGCCCAGGTATAGTTTGAGCTTGGTTTTGAAGTGATACAGGGAAGAAATTGAGGTTATCTCAGGGGGTAATAAGTTCCAGGCCTTACCTAGGGAATTTGACATGAGAGAGTCTCCGGCTTGGTTGTTGGTTTTATAAGTCTGGATGAGCACCTTGTTGGAGGAACGAAGTGGTCTTGGATTGTTATACAGGGTAATTATGGGTTTGAGTGAGGGAGTGTTATCAGGGGTGTAAATTATTTTGTGGGCTATGATCAGTTGGTTATATAGTACGAGACTAGGAAGTTCGAGCCATCCAAGCTGAGTTAGGTTAATGCAGTGATGTGTCCTAAAAGGGAGGCCGGTGGCAAATCTGGCAATGTGATTATAACAGGTGGTAAGTTTATTTAGATTGGACTTGTTGTTATTTAGAAGGAGAGGTGACGCATACAGAAGAGAAGAGAGAAGGTGGGAACGGGCAATGGCTACCTTTGCTAGGGTAGTTAAGAAGTTCTTTAATCTATACAGTGGGCCTAGTTTTTTGTTAATGGTTTTGATTAGGTGGTTGACGTGTAGGTCATATTTTAAGTGGGTGTCAATGGTGAGACCTAGTAGTTTAGTTGAAGGGTCAGGAGAGATAATTGTGCCATCTTTGGATTTAATTATGAAGTTAATGGGGGTGGACTTTAGTGTAGGTAAGAATATAAGCATTTTGGTCTTTTTGGGGTTTAGTAGTAGGCGGTGGTTGGATAGCCAGTTTTCTACAGTGTTGAAGGTAGTTTGGGTTCTTTGCTGTAACTCTGCAGGGGACGTGGCTGAACATATCAAAGTTGAGTCATCTGCATATTGAATGCAGTTGACATTAGGAATGGCAGTATGTAGATCATTTATGAAGGTGGAGAATAACAGAGGGCCTAGAATAGACCCTTGTGGGACACCCAAGTTAGTTGGTAATAAGGTGGACAGTTGAGTGCCAGAGTACAGCTTGTTGTCTACCACTTAGGTAGGACTCGAACCATTGAAGAGATTTGGGTTCTGGACAGAGTGGTCTTAGTGAGTGGATTAACAGTTGGTGATCCACCATATCAAAAGCTTTGGACAGATCCAGGAATAGAGCGGAGGAGATATGGTTATTATTATGATAGGAATTAATGGTGTCTGAGAAGGCTAATAGGGCTGTAGTTGTGCTATGGTGAGGTCTAAAGCCATGTTGGGTATCTGCCAGGAGATGGTTGTTAATTAAATGGTTCATGAACTGCTTTTGGATACATTTTTCCATTATTTTGGCTAGGGGAGAGAGTATGGCAATTGGCCTATAGTTGGATATTTCGGTAGAGCCTCCCCCTTTGTGGAGAGGGATGACATAAGAGATTTTCCAGATATTAGGAATTGTGGCTTCAGTTAGTGTGCGATTTATAAGTACTGAGATAGGATAGGCAATGGCGTCAGCTGATTTTTGTAGATATTCAGCTGGAAGTTGGTCAGCTGCAAGAGTGGTAGGCTTTAGTTTTTTGAGTAGGGTGTGTATAAATGAGGTAGCAATAGGTTGGAAGCTAAAATGTGGAAGATTAGTAGAGGTGGAGCAGTTTGGGCTGTAGGGGGGCTAGGTGGCAAGTTACTTGCTAGGGTTTGTATGGTCTCAGTGAAAAAGCGATTAAAGCTATCTGCAACTGATTCTGATGGTTTGTCAGTGAGGGCCTGAGGTACACGGGTAGTCTTTTTACCAGGGTGTATTAGATTATTTAGTCCAGCCCAGAATTTTTGAGGGTTCTTTTGGTGAAAGGACTGTAGATTGCTGAAGTATTTTTTTTTGTCAAGTAGTACAAGTTTTTTAGTTTCATTCCTAAGTTGCCTATATAATATTTGATCCTGAGGGAGTTTTGTAGTTCGGCATAGAGCCCATGCTTTATCTCCGAGTTTAATTTTGAGCCTGGTCTCATTTGAGAGCCATGGTGCAGTTTTTGGCTTTATTTTTTTAGAGCGGATGGGAGCATGACTGTCAAGAATCTCCAGAAATTTTTTGTTAAAATACATTACTGCTTCATCTAAGGGGAGGCTTTTAAGCATTGACCAATTGCAGGATTTTAGTTCAAGTTGGAACTTGGTTACGTCAAATTTTTTTTTGTTTCTGACATATCTTAGTAGTGATTGGTTGTGGTTAGATATTTTATGCCTAATTATGTATGTGAGATGATGATCACTAAGACTATCAGAGAGTGTACCATATGTATACATGTTGGGATGGTTATTTATGAGCACCCAATCAAGTATACTTTCTTTCTGGTGGGCCTTGCTAGTTCTAGTCGGGGTGTTTATGACTTGCTTGAATGAATGCAAGTTAATGTGGGTGGTAGGGGCTTCAGAGGAACAATTGCTCCAGTCAATATTAAGGTCACCTAGAAGTATGGTCTCTTGGGGGTAGTGGATGGATATCCAATATAGGATATCTTCAAGTGTGGTTATGTTGTTACCTGGGGGGATGTACATGCAGATTATATAGATGTGTTTGCTGTTATTTAGTTTCAGTTTAGTAGCTAGGATTTCAGAGTTATTGGACTGAGGCGGTTGAACAATGTCGGTGGTTACAATCATATCAGATTTGTATAGAACCGCAACCCCGCCCCCTTTTCTGGATGCTCTGTCCAGCCTATGTATGTTATACCCAGGGGGGAGTATTTCATTGTCTGGAGTACAAGGTTTTAACCAGGACTCTGAGAGACACAAAATATCAGGGGCTACATCAGCAAGGAGTGCATGAAGTTCATGCAATTTGTTATTAATAAAGGATGAACAGGTCCACCACAGGATGTAAGTCACAATAAGGCTAAGACCACGAACAACTGTAGGAAGCAATTTAATCCACAATTCCACACTTCAACGAGTATGTTATTAATACTACGGATGTTGAGATGACAGGTTAAGAGAGAGTTAGGTAGATGAGGAATTGTAGGGGTGTAGCTTTGGTTGCTGATAGAGAGGATTTATTTATGTTGTTAGGGCCAGGGTTAGGGTGTATGTCCCCGTCAATTAACAGGTTGAGTCTTAATTTAGAGATAAGTTTCATAAGTTTATCTATTATTCTAATATAGTGTTTGGGTCTAGGACTAATTTTGCTAGGGAGAGTGTGCTGGGAACAGGAGCATGATGTGAGCAACGGCTTGGTATTACTGGTGTGAGTAAAGTGGGTGTGTTTGGTTTCATGGTTACTGGTCAGACCATATGAGGCATGAAGTCCTCCAAGAGGTTGTGTTTCATATAAGGTAAGGAGGTATGGGGCTAACAAGATGGGTATTAGTATGGTGTACCACATGTCTGTAGGAATAGAGATTTCAAAGTCCACAAGCAGTAGTAGAATTCAGGTTTGAGGAAGAGAGGTTGGTAGGATTTAGAGTATGGTAGCGATCCACTAGAGGGAGTAGTTGCTGTATGAGTGGGTGTGATGAGAATAAGGAGAGCTAATTTGTGAAGTGAGATCTTGAGACAGAGAGGCGATTGGCAATCCAAAGCCCCTACCGCTGAGGAGTCAGTCTTCCTCAAGGCCTTCGGGGCCCAGCCCTCCTCCTCCTGGGTGTCTCCACCCTTCGACGAGTTGTTAGATTTAATCTCTCGGAGGGTGTGGGAACATCCTGATACAGTGGAACCGGTGCCTGCCAGACCTAATAAGTTTCTTTCAGCCCCTCCACAGAAGGAATTCCTCACTAAAGGTGTTGCAGTTGATGCGATGGTGGTGGCATCTGCCACTCAGCAGGACATGGCAGAGGCTTCAACGTCTATTCATCCTCCTAATAAGGACTCTAGGAGCATGGATAGGTACGGGAAGCATACCCTTTCTTCAGCGACCTTTACCCTGCGGTCGCTGAACTATCTCTGTCATTTTACTAGGCTCCAAAGAGACCTCCTCAAGAAGTTAGGAGAGTCTCTTGCGGGTAATCTCCCTGAGGCGTTGG
Source organism: Protopterus annectens (assembly GCF_019279795.1). Lineage (NCBI taxonomy): Eukaryota > Metazoa > Chordata > Ceratodontiformes > Protopteridae > Protopterus > Protopterus annectens. Next base: position 729,265,390 of record NC_056732.1, read on the forward strand.
CCCAGACCGTAGGCGCCCAGATGACTACCTTATCTTCTATAGTCAACTCGTCCATGAGGCTCATTTCCTATGCAGCCGAAGGGGCGAGTAGAGCAGCGGGCACAGGAGTGACTCTTAGGAGACAAGCCTGGTTACGCTTGTGTCCTCTTGCGGAGGCCTTTAAGTCTTCCTTCGCCGACGCCCCTTTTGATGGGTCCTCTTTGTTTGGACCCAAAGTGAAGGACACACTCGGTGTGAGCAGGAGGGCAAGACCTTGACTGCCGTTGGGGCCCGTTTTTCCGCTCCCTCTAGACCTTACCCCAAGGCCCAGAGAAGAGGGAAAATGTGGTTCAGAAAATCCCAAAAGTTCTTCTCTACTCCACCGGGTGATCCCCCCTCTAGAGGCAGGGGGGGGATTCAGGAAGATGCCGCCCCAGAGGTGGCAGAGGCCCCCATAACACTGGAGATCGCGATTCCTTTCGTGGTTCCTCCTACCCTCAACATCCCCAGGATGTGGCCCGGCTGTGCTTCTCCGGAGCCGGTCGGGGGTCGTTTTGCAAAACACCCACAAGCTTGAGAATCCATAACCAAGGATCAGTGGGTGCTTCGCATTGTAACCGGAGGCTACCTCATCCCCTTCTTCAAGCTCCCTCCTCCCACAAGGAGAATCCCGGACGTGCCACCCAGTCAATGGGATCAAGCAGCCGTAGAAGTCTCAAAGCTGTTAAGCAAAGGGGTCATCCAGCCCGTCCCCGCTGACCAGATCGGATCAGGAACTTACTCGAGATTATTTTTGGTGCCAAAAAGACAGGGGACGTAAGGCCCATTTTGGACCTAAGCTCATTAAATCGCTTTGTGAAAAAGTCCAAGTTCCGGATGGTCACCCTTCAGTCCATTCTCCCATTATTGGAGAAGGATGTCTGGATGTGCTCCATAGACCTCAAGGACGCTTACTATCACATTTTGATACGTCAAGAGTCCAGGAGTCATTTACGCTTCCGCCTAGAAACCAGTCATTTCCAGTTTCGTGCACTGCCCTTTGGTCTCACCACAGCCCCCAGGGTGTTTACCAAGTGTCTGGCAGTGGTGACGGCTCACCTCAGAAGCCTAGGATTCCAAGTATTTCCCTATCTAGATGACTGGCTCCTCACTGCCACCTCCAAGCATCTAGTGATTCGAGCGCTGATGGCCACAGTAACTTTGGGTCTCTCGCTGGGAAACTCTTTCAATTGGGGAAAATCTGTGCTGCGGCCATCTCAGCATATCACCTTCCTAGGCGCAGAGTTAGACACAAAAAGGATGCGGGCATTTTTGCCATCGGAAAGAATCCAGGTCCTACAGTCTCAGATTCTAAACTTGTTACCCAAACTTCGAGTTCCTGCCAGACAGATTCTTCAGTTATTGGGCACGATGGCCGCAACTATTCTCCTAGTTCCGTTAGCCAGGCTGCACATGCGGGTACTGCAATGGCTGTTATCGGTGCAATGGTTGTATCAAGAACTTCCCCTAAACCATTTGGTTCTGATTACGGACAGTTGTCATCGGGACCTCCGTTGGTGGCTGTGTCGGTCCAACCTGGACCGGGGGCGTCCCTTCGCCCTTCAGCCCCCAGTTGCCACAGTGACCACGGACGCCTCCCGGATAGGGTGGGGGGGGGGTCATTATCTGGACAGGTTTGTCCAAGGCACTTGGCAGGATTGCGAAGCGCATCTTCACATCAATGTCCTGGAAATGAGAGCGGTGCTTCTGGTTTTGCAAGCACTTCATCAGGCTCTCCCCCAAGGTACTATTGCGATTCTATCTGACAATATGTCGGTAGTTTGGCACTTAAGCAAGGCGGGACCAGGTCTTACCCCCTTTGCAGAGAGACCATGAGAGTGTGGCGCTGGGCCATAGCTACCCAACGTTTCTTAGTAGCAACACACATTCCGGGGAAAGCCAATGTGATTGCAGACAGGCTCAGTAGGACTCTCCTGTTGCCCCACGAGTGGTCCCTCAACAGCAGAGTGGCTGCGCAGATCTTCGCCAAATGGGGTCTCCCTTGTTGCGACTTGTTCGCCAGCCCCAACAATGCGAAGTGCAGAGAGTTTTTCACTCTGACTCCCTCCCAGGGGCAGTTTCCCAGGGATGCTCTAGTCCACAATTGGCCCTCAGGTCTGCTTTATGCCTTCCTCCCGATTCCCCTTCTCCCGAAGGTGATTCAGAAGGCTGTTCATGTAGGGAGTGACATGATTTTGGTTGCACCTCACTGGCCCCGTTAGGTTTGTTTCCCCTTCCTTCAGAAGTATGCGGTACAGGGCCCTTGGATTCTGGACCCAGTGCCGGACCTGCTGTCTCATCAGTTGGGACACTCTCATCCGTCCCTCCGGTCATTGCGACTGGCTGCTTGGTTACTTCACTTCCATCCTTAGTTAGAGATAACTCTCTTTCTCCAGAAGTGATGTACATTTTGTCCTCTTCCCACAAGCCTTCCACTGTTAAGCTGTATTCCAGCAAATGGAAGAGGTTTGCCTTTTGGGCCCAGCAGCGAGGCATTGATCCCCTTATGGCCCCAGTTCCGCAGGTTTTGGAATTTCTAGCCTCATTGTTCCATTCGGGCTCTTCAGTCTCTACAATTAAGGTTCAACTCGCGGCCATCTCTAATTTTCATGTTTCCGTAGAACCTTCCTTAATGGCAAACAAACTTTGCAAGTCCTTTCTTAAGGGAGCTTGGCTCCTCAGACCTCCTATGGCTCACCCTGTGCCCCCTTGGGATTTAAATTTGGTTCTGGCCTCCTTAACTGCCCGTCCCTTTGAGCCGGCGGCGACTTGTGATATTAAATTTCTGTCCTGGAAAACCGCCCTTCTAGTGGCAATAACTTCTGCTAAGCGGGTTTCAAAGCTTCAGGCTCTCTGTTCTACTCCTCCTTATTTGTTTTTTTCATAAAGACAGAGTTTCTCTCAGATTGAATCCCTCCTTTTTGCCTAAGGTAGCATCCCTTTTTGCATTCAGCAATCCTTGGAGCTCCCCATCTTCTTTCCAAATTTTTCTAATAGAGCAGAATATACCTTCCACCAGTTGGATGTTCACAGGCAACTCCGTTTTTACTTGGATAGGACCAGTCAAACACGAAAATCTAACCAGCTGTTTGTGTCCTTTGCAGAGAATATGTTAGGTCTACCAGTTGCCAAAACCACCATAGCCAAATGGATTAAGGATTGCATCTCCTTCATTTATTCCCAGTCAGGCAGAGAGTTACCTTTCCCACTTAAGGCTCATTCTACCAGGGCTATGGCCACCTCTGTAGCTTTTCACTCCAAAGTTTCAATAGATGATATTTGTGCGGCTGCTACTTGGTCTTCTCCGCACACCTTCATTTCTCATTATAAGGTTGATGTGGCTTCCCGAGGCAGAGCTTCCTTTGGTTCCGCAGTTCTCAGGAGTGTGTTCCAATGAGCCACCCGGGATTTAGTGCTAGGGACGCTGTCCCATCTGTTATGAATGTAGGCGAGATAGGATCCCATTACATCTTTTAGTTATGTACTTACCATAACTTCGGATGTATGGGATCCATCTCGCCTACATTCATACATACCCACCCTCCTTCCCCCTACCTTTTGGATTTGGAGGAAATTTTGCTCTTGCTGAACTTTTCTCTTGAAGGACTCTAGTTGCTTACTGTTATTGGTATGTTTCTTTTCTGTATCTGTATGAATGTATAAAAGCGAACAAACAAGATCTGGGGAAGCAGGTTTGGTGCATTCTGGGATAAGGGGGGAGCCCAGCCAATGAGAGACTTTATTCTAATGTATAGTGGCCGAGTCGGAGCCGATGGATCGGCTCCGAACCCATCTGTTATGAATGTAGGCGAGATGGATCCCATACATCCGAAGTTATGGTAAGTACATAACTAAAAGTTTTCAGCTATGGGGAAATCTAGTGAAGCGGCGGATACTACATTGGATAAGGACGAGGTTGCCAGTATTAAGTCGGAGGTTCGTACCTTACGTGAGGAAGTGGCCCGTTTGGTGGAAGTAGTTAGCTTGCTACAAGAAGGTGGAAAGAGAAGGATTGACATTAATAAAGCATGTGAGCCAGTGAATGCATGCACTGATATGGATAGCCAGCGAACCATCCCTAATGGTCAAGGAGAATCTGGCTTGTCTGGCCAATGTTTACCATATAATTTGGGTAACACTAGTCAAGAATTTCCAAACACTAGTCTGATTTCGGAAAAAGACTTTACATTTGATTTTTCATTATTTCATCGAGATGACGATGGCGAGCGTTTGGGAGCTCGCCCCAAGAGACAGCAACCGGCTAAGACTTATGCTACTATGACTAAAGCTAATCATATCCCATCTAAAGGTACTGTAAATAAATCATCTAGCCCAAGAAATAGAAATGATATTATTATGGGAATAATGGTATTAACAAATTGGATGATTTTTTAACAAATAATGTTGAATTTAAAATGACTGAAAAGAGAGAAATAATATGTGAAGTTGATTTGAAAGAAAAAAGGGTAAAAACCCTACTTTAAAAGAAATGATTTTTGAACTTGGTAATCTGTTACATGTTGTGAAGACTATTAAAGTAGATAATGCATATTTAACAAAGTGTATATCACTAGAAATTGTGCCTATGGGTTTAAGATTCTTTAAGGTACCAATGGGTATCAATTTAGATCATGATACAAAGAAGGAGTTTAATGGCTTATTTAATTCCTTTGGAATAAGCTATATGAAAGCACTGATCAAAAAGAACGATGAGAAACTCAGTAGAACTATATCAGAAATAGAAAAATTGAATAACAATATCATTTCTGATTTATTGTTTGAACAATGGCGCACTTTATATAATAAGCAGTTTAAATATGCGGAGATTGCAGCAGAAAAGTTATTTGAGAGAAAGAATAAGAAATTAAATAGGGATGTTATGCAATATAAGGAGAACAAAGCATACAAATGGAATATTGAGCGTACTATTAATAGATATAACAGGAGAGATGAACAGGGCATTATACAGAATGATGAGTATACGAATTTTCATGGGGGACGGTATTACACCCCGGTGAAAAAACAAAAACAATGGGAGAATCGACAAAGATGGAATTAGAGCATCGATTAGAGATGTTAACAACTAATAATATAGATGATGGTAGTAATGAGGAATCAACGAATTTAGTTACAGAAATAGTATGTGAAAACGAACAAAATATTATTCACCATGTGAAAGATTTAACAATATATAATTACACTAGCTATTGTATTAAAGAAGAACTAGGTATGTTGTTTATGAAAGGGATGAAATATATACCAGCGTTCAAATTTAATTTGGTTGATACTATAGTAGATGTAAAATTGTACTGTAGGAAGCTCAATTTAAGTTTATTATTTAACAAAAATAATAGGGAGGTCCAATTAAATGAGTATGAGAAACTTAGGAAAAAGAGTACCTTTATACCACCCCCAAATAAAATGGTGGAAAATTTTGAAAATATTGTTTGTTCTGATATTTATCAATTTAATAGGAAAAATGGACATCAGTTCACTGATAATTTGACCATTAAAGAAAGGGAATGTCTAAATGACTTGATGAATAACAATAGTATCAGAATAATGAAACCTGATAAGGGTGGTGGTATTGTGTTATATAATACAATTGACTATGTAAACGAAATTCAAAAGTTATTGATCGAAACTGGTAATTATGAAATTACATCAATTAATGAAATTAATATCAGCTATAGAAGAATAGATATGGCAATAGAAGAATATTTATTGGATGGGAGAATAACAGAAGAAATATATGAATTTATAAAAAATGATTCTCCCACTCTGGCAACCATAGTAGGAATACCTAAGGTCCATAAAAATGTTATTAGACCTCCTTTTCATCCAATAATATCAGGAAGTAAATCTAAAACATTTAATATAGGAGTAGTCATAGACTAATGGGTCAAACCCATATATATGAATATAAGGCATCTTATCAAAGATTCTTGTTTTTTTTTTTTTTTTATCACAATTGACTACTGATAAATGGGATGAGAATCTAACTTTTGTAACAATAGATGTTGTGGATTTATTCTCAAGTATCCCAAGGGTTAGACTATTTTTGTAATAGTCTTACAAAATATTCGAATATGGGAGGGAATAAAATTAACTTAATAATGGACATGATGGAGCTAGTATTAAATAACTTTATATATTATGAAGGAGAATATTACAAACAAACGAGGTGTTGCTATGGGCGCAGCTTGTGCCCCAATTTTTGCTAATATGGTAATGCTAGAGTGGGAGAATAAGTTTCTGTTGAATTGTAGATATTATAAATACATAACTCATTATACTAGGTTTCTTGACGATATATTTATTTTGTGGAAGGGACCAGTTAATTTAATTGATGAATTCCTTAATTACTTAGACAACACAAGTGGATTTTTAAAATTTACTCACAATGTGGGTCAATAAGGGCTACCGTATTTGGACACGTATATAAAGCATACTAAAAGTGGTTTTCAGTCCGAGATTTATCGAAAGAAAACCTTTTCAAATGGATACATAGAATATACTAGTCAACATCTGAGACATATATTAAAAAATATTTATAAGGGACAGTGTATCCGAGCAGCGAGAATGTCATCAAATTATGATACTATGATTAAGGAAATAATAAATATTAAATCTATGTTTTATAACAGAGGGTATCCAGAAGCTTTATTGAATGATATATCCACTTATGTAATAAAGGAATGGGGTAAAAAATATGTCCCAGTGCTGGGAATAGGTCAGGAATTAGATCAGAAATATGGTAATACTCAGAGTAATATAACAGGAAGATTATGCATGCTAACTTATTCACCATATGTGAATGAAATTATAACTATTATAAATAAATATTGGCAAAACCTTACACTTGCTGATGAAATTAAGCAGGTGTTAGGTGATAAGCCAAAGTTTATCTTTAAGATGGGTATGAATATTAAAAGACTATTACAAACAGAAAATAATGGAAAGTCAAACAATAATACGAGGAGGGCAACCACTAAATGTGGAATGTGTAGACAATGTAATTTTATAAACGAAAGTGAAGGTATAAAATTGAATAACGTAAATAGGACTTAAATTAAATTTAAGAAAGGGAATTGCAATTCAAAGAATATAATTTATTTAGCATCATGTTTTTCATGTTCAGCCTACTATATAGGCAAAACTGAGAGGAATTTTAAGATCATGAATATAGAATTAGAGTACATGATACAAACAATGCTTTGTATAGGCATATTGAAAAACATGGTATCCATCATAAGTTTAGTTTTGCCATTATAGACCAGGTCTTATCAAATAATAGGGGAGGTGATATAAAAACTATTTTAAGTAAAAAAGAAAGCATCTGGCAGATATTAACAGATGATACTAAAGAACCAGGTATCGATTATGTATCTATAAAACCATTTTTAATGTTGCGCTGATACTGGTTAATAGGTTGCACTATGTGAAGTTACAAATCTGTATATATGGTTATTGATAGGTTTTAGATTGTAATTTTAAAAGTATTGTAAAATATTTAATATTTTTAAGGATTAGTTATATTACAGGTTCATATAGTACACATATGAATTGATTTATGTTTGTTTACAATTAAATGGAGCATTAGCACTTTAAATGTAACATACAAGATGTTTGGTGCCAAAAAGATTTTAAATGTTCTATGTTTTGAATCTAACAGCTGTTCTGAAGAAGTTTGCGTATCGCAAATGAAAGCGCTTAACAGCAGTTAGTTTATTAGTGTGTAATTATTCATTTTTGGTTTATCACATTAAATTTTGATATTGAGAATGTATCGGTTCGTGCCTTATTCGAGTATAGCCTGCATTTGGTTTCTCTAAACTAGCTGAGATGGTAAAGTGAACCGTCGTTTTCCGTGTTTTATTCTAAAAGTATAAGATTTTATCAAAATGAAATGTATTCTTATTCAAAATCATATAATTTAAATCACTGCATAAACTGATAAATTTAGCCATAACTAGCATTAAATGTAAATGTTATAAAGTGTTCTAAATCAGTAGCTTGCTGAGAAGTGTATAACTGATGAACATCCATAATTAAAAAAATTGATATCCACATGCTTCAATAATACAAGTAAATCATAAAAAAGTAGAAGCATATGACATTCCTTCTTTATCAGTTGCTGGAGAATGCTATCCAAAAATATTCAAAATTACTCCTTTATCAATAGCCTACAATAATAGGTACAGAAGGATTAGTGATGTCTTCAAGAATTTTTGGGAAGCTATCCACTATTGGAAAATATCATATTCCTTTATAATGATCTTTAGTTGTAAAACGAAGAGATGAAAACAGGACACTGACAGCCTCTGAAATCTGTTCATGCAAAGCCTGCTTGTTGTGAAAACAACACAACATCCTAATCTTACACCTAGGTTATGCTTTGTCGTTTACGACTACTATAGCTTATAGTAGGAGACAAAACTGGAGCAGATAGATTTAACAAACTGAAATGTACAGCCATGGCAGTTGTCTTAGAGGTGTTGGAGTTCAAATGGTTCATAGCTATCCAATCATGGTTGCACTCTATGTGCAACTAGAGTACTAATGTTAGACACAGATTCCTAAGGAGAGGTAGAGCCTAGTGTCTTCAGCACAGCAACGATACTACACACTTATCTTCAGGGAAGTAATGCACTGTAGAGAGTAATGGTCCTAATATGGAACCCTGTGGTACACCACAAATAGGAGAGTAGGAGGCAGAGGTATTAACCCCAGGTACTATTATGTGAATGTGCCCAGAGAGGTAGGAAGTAAGCTGTAATACCACAGTGATATAAATGTTCCCAAAGGATGCCATGGCCATAAGTGTGAAATTCTGACAAAAGATCCAGTGAGAACGAAATAGAATAATAACTGATCTATCACTATGAGGCAATAATTAAAAACTCTGATAAAGGCTGTCTCAGTACAAGAGTCTTGAATAAAATCCAGACTGGAAGCTATCATAAATATTGTATCCTAAATAACAGTTTAAATGCACATACAGCACCATCCCCCAAACTTCAAAATGTTGATTAGTGATGGCTCAGCAATTACCCTGATCATTAGGATGTCAACCAGCCTCCTCCATAACATTCATGATAACAAACATATATATTCTTTAATCTATTTCAGTGCTCAGACGTTACTGCAGATGGGCCCTCCCTTTGTGTTTTCTGATTATAGAACTAGTGATGTCCTTCCTTTCAGTTGCAGTATTCCTTACATCTGGGATTCTCTGCCTAGGGTAACCCAACATCCGGCCAGTATACAAAAGCCTTTGGTTCATTGAGGTACACTGGACATCACACGTATGCTCCTAGCAATAGGATAGGGCATAAAGGTGACATCCAGAGGTACCATCCCCAGAACTTCTTTGCCGCCAGTCGAAATGCATTTCTTGATCATAGGTCTGAATGCCTACATCCTGTTTGCTGGTTTCCAAGCTGTTGCAGATAAATGCCTCATCGGGGATTCATTTTTTCTTGTCTTTTGGTTGCTTCTGGGTTTCATGTCATTCAGGAAGGGTAAATGCCAGTGTGGGAGACAGATTCCCCATAAAGACCATCATGAACAGTGTTCATTTTGCCTTGGAGCCTCACACGACCATATGTTTTGCTTCATTTCTCAGCCTTTTGTACCAAAGACTGAGTAGTAGGCTTTCTTCCTTAGCATTGTATCTGGTGTATCAGCGACTTTAGCTTGTTGCTAAGGATACCATGGAGGGAACTTCCAGCCCTGAGGGTCAGCCAATAGCCATCAGGGAAGAAGGTTAAGAAACCTAGAACAGAATCTTCCGCTGTCCAGCCTCTGCCAGACATTTCTCCCAAGGTGAGTGAGAACCAGGAGGTTCGCCCGTTGAATTTCTCTGCCAAGACCGGGTTGGAGGCCTGCGGGGATCCAGCTTTCAGCACATTCGATAAGGCTTTGCAGATATCTATTTCACATTCAGGGGAACCACAGCTGATTATTTCCAAGGGGCCTGGGGTGTTCCTCAGATTTTAGTCAGGGAAGAAGTCTCTAATACTGTTATTGAATGCCATCCTGAGTCAGAGCCTTCTAAGTTTTACAGGGCAGACATACCATTAAAGAAGAAACAAAAAACTGAACATGTTTCTCCTACCCCTAGGGATCCACAAAGTGAGTGGCAGGCCTTCACTCAGGGTTTGTTTAATGCTTTGACGGCATTGAAACCTCCTCAGGGGGTTTCTGTTCCAGCTGTCCCTTAGCCTCTACTCCTCTTAAAAGACCCAGGGAACAGGATTCCTCTGAGGAAGAGTTGGATTCTGATGAGGAATCACTTGCTTACTCTTCTGAAATCCCTTCTGCTTTGGACTGCGTCAGAGGAAATGGAATGTGCCAGTCTTGATACTCTCTTTGAAGAAGTTTATTTTGGGGACACAATCTCCAAGATGATGGAGTTTTTTAAATGGGATTGTGTGAAGGTCTCTGAGATCCATAAGAGGTACTATGAGTTGCTACAGATGGAATCCCCTAGACCTTCTGCTATACCTCCTGTTTTGGCTGCTTTGCAGGATGCAATTTCCAATGCCTTTAAATCCTCTGATTCTTTGCCCCCTGCTCCCAAGAAGCCTGATAGGTTTTATAGTGTGCCTGAGGATTGTAACTTTTTGTATGAGTGTCCTGCTGCTGATCACTCAGTGGTGTCTGTAGCATCTGATAAGCCCTTGCAATTGCTCCCTTCATCCAAGTTGCTGCCTTCTGATAAAGACAGCAGAACCATGGAAAAGGCTAGGTAAGGAAGTTTACACCTCAGCTACCTTGGCTTTTAGGGCTATTAATTGAGACCCATATGTTCAGGTATGTGTTGGCTCTCCTTTCTCAGGTTATTTCTGATCTTCCAGACTCTGAGGGTAAAACATCTGTTTTTTTCCCTGTTAGGGACTTCCTCACATGTGGTTCTTCATTCTATCTAGTGTAGTGATGCAGCGGCTGCTGCTTTTTGGCCAGTGATGAGGAGGTATTCCTGGCTTTGGCTTAACCATTGCTGATGATATCAAGGCTAAGCTGATGGATGCCCCCTCTTGATAATAAACACTTATTTGGGTAGGCTTCTGCTGATTTGTTTGTCCCTTCAGGATAGGGGGAAGGTTTTGCAGGAACTCAAATATGTGTTTGTCTCTCCGAGAGCAAAAAGAATGACAAGCGGGCTTCTCCTGCTAAGGCTACTCAGACTTCAGGAATTCAGAAGTCTTCCTTTCCAAGTAAAGCAGGTCCTGTCCGACTGTCTCTTCCCAACCACATTCCTCTTAATCCTCTGCCTTTCTCTCTGTCTTCCTGTTCGGCTTCAGATTACTCGGGATTCTTGGGTTCTGTCCATTATTCGTCCAACCAGCTGCCAACAATAGAAATAAACACTGAAATACGCTGAAACACACCCGTTTAATAGCAAAGCTTTCAGGTACAAACCCTTTATCAATGCTCATACAGGTTACAAATAAAATCAAACATTTAAATAGAAGCCAACAGAGCACATGACCAGCAGCCAAAGATCATGTGATGAAAATTTGTTTTAAAAAATATATAAATAAACCTTAAATACGATTATTTCAGTACTGAATGTTGTAATTTCACCAAGACAGGCTTTAATGTAACAGCAACATTCAAACCAGGCATCTTGTCAGCTGACAGTCTTAAAATCCATTCAAATTCTTTTAAATCTAATAAATTGTTAAGGTCACACACCCCCCCCCCCCCCATGGATACACACACTCTATCAATAACACGAAATCTAAACTTGTGTTGATTGCCACATAAGGATATGTGCTTGTATAAGGCATTCCTATCATTCCCTCTCCGTATCTCAGACTTGTGTTCAATGATACGGTCCTTTAATCTTCTTGTGGTCTTGCCTACATAGAAACAATGGCAAGACGTGCATGTAGCCAAATATATCACGTTAGTTGAAGTGCATGTTGCCATGAGATTAAACTTGTATATAATCCCACTTACCGGATGCTTAAAGTCTAGGCTATTTTCTTTATCTATTATATCAGGGCAGCAGCTAAAGTTTAGACATTTTAACGTTCCATATGTATTAATATTATTCAATTCAGTTAGATTTTTAAAATCCTTGTAACCAAGCTTACATTTTAGATTTGCCATGTTTTTATAAGAAAAAAGTGGTCCATCACCAATGATGGATTTCATTTCAATGGATGCCAATAAAACAACCCAATTCTTCTTAATATTTTTTACGAACCTAGTCATACAACTAAAAGTTGTGACATATCTTAGGATATCGCCGTTTCCATGTGCCACCATATTTTCATTCTGGTGTTCATCCATAAGAAATAAAGGTTTTAAACCTGAATGTCTATTATTTATAGTATCCATTTTAGCTGTTTCTAATACGCTGTCTGGATAACCACTATTTCTAAACTCATTAATAGTTTCATCCAGCTGTGACATGAAGAGACTATCGTTCGTGTTAAGTCTACATATTCTATTAAGTTGTGATTTAACTATACCATTGACTACATGTGGTGCATGCATGCTAGTGTAATGAACATACCTGCATGCATTTACCACTTTTTTATGTACTGTAGTATACATTACGTTGTCCTGTATCCCTATTTTAAGATCTAAGAAATTAATGAACACATCAGAAAATTCGATTTTAAACTTTAAGAAAGTAGTGGATTCATTCAAAAAGTGTACAAACTGTAACAAATCATCCACATCACCTTTCCATAGGATGAAACAATCGTCCACAAAACGCTGATAAAATAATATATTATTGACATATGGACTAGTGTCATTTATGACAAACTTCTTTTCCCATGTAAAAAGTACCAAGTTTGCATACGTATTAGCTACGGGGGTACCCATAGCAACACCAGTGTTTTGCATATAAAATTGACCATCAAATAAAAAGATATTATTATTCAAAACTAGGTTTAATAATAAACATAGTGTTTCAATATCCCTTGTTACAAACGTGGAAGAGTTGTTTAAAAACTCACGAATTGTTTCTATCCCAAACTCATTAGGTATAACCGTAAACAAGGACGTTATATCTAAGGTTACCAATAAAATCCTATCATTTTGTACTACATCCTTGCCCATATTATTATACCATACTCTTCATTTTCTAATGACGTCTGGTGTATCTTTCAAGATGGTATCACATCTCTCTAATAAAGGCTGCAACCTCCTATGTAGATATACCGAAATGGGTTCGGTCAACCACCCCTTCCCAGAAACAATGGGTCTCATCGGTGGTTGAGAAAGTGACTTATGGATCTTGGGTAAACCATATAGTTGTGGGATAACTGGGCAAGGAACAGTAAAAAAATGAAATAAGTCTAGTGTTATATCATTAGAAAGTTGTAGGTCATAAATTGTCATATTAACCATACTTATAAATATTTTCACATCAGCGTACACAATAGTTTTAAAAGCATCAGCATCATCTAGTAATTTCAAAACTGCATTCTGATAATCTGCCCTATTCATAATTACGATAACCCCTCCCTTATCTGCCTGTTTAATCACAATGTCGTTATTACTTTGCAGGTTCATAAGGGCTGTATATTCCTCATAACTTAAGTTATATGTTTTACTAACAGCATTATTTTTATTTTCATACAAGATCCGTAAGTCCCTCTCACATAAATCATGAAAAGCAATTAGTACTGGGGGGTTCACAGGTACAAAAGTGCTACGTCTTTTGCAGATATCAACATCATAAAAATCATTATTAAACATAAGTTTTAGGCTTAAATTCCTTACAAACTGTTTCAGCTTAATCAAAGCTCCCACAATGTTATCCTTTGAAGAAGGAATGAAGCTGAACCCTTTTTGTAACAGGGAATAATGCTCTTTGTCCAAGCACAAGTCAGTTAAGTTTAAAGTACCTTGTATAATTTCCGGTTGTTTCACAGTACAATTTTTGTCCAACAAGCTTGGAACACATGACAACTTTGCCTCATTACTTATAGTACATACATTTGCTGTGTTAACACAATCCAAATAGATAAAGAAAATAGCCTAGACTTTAAGCATCCGGTAAGTGGGATTATATACAAGTTTAATCTCATGGCAACATGCACTTCAACTAACGTAATATATTTGGCTACATGCATGTCTTGCCATTGTTTCTATGTAGGCAAGACCACAAGAAGATTAAAGGACCGTATCATTGAACACAAGTCTGAGATACGGAGAGGGAATGATAGGAATGCCTTATACAGGCACATATCCTTATGTGGCAATCAACACAAGTTTAGATTTCGTGTTATTGATAGAGTGTGTGTGTCCATGGGGGGGGGGGGGTGACCTTAACAATTTATTAGATTTAAAAGAATTTGAATGGATTTTAAGACTGTCAGCTGACAAGATGCCTGGTTTGAATGTTGCTGTTACATTAAAGCCTGTATTGGTGAAATTACAACATTCAGTACTGAAATAATTGTATTTTAAGGTTTATTTATATATTTTTTAAAACAAATTTTCATCACATGATCTTTGGCTGCTGGTCATGTGCTCTGTTGGCTTCTATTTAAATGTTTGATTTTATTTGTAACCTGTATGAGTATTGATAAAGGGTTTGTACCTGAAAGCTTTGCTATTAAACGGGTGTGTTTCAGCGTATTTCAGTGTTTGTTCTGTCCATTATTCACCAGGGATACTTCAGGTTACAGAAATTCCATCTTCCTTTTATGAGCATTCCTCAGCCTTCTTAGGAATGACTCCTCTTTTTCCCAGAGGTGCTTCAAGACCCTTTGACTCAAGAGGTGCCTGTGTCCCAAAGTCGAAGGGGGTTTTACTTGGGATGTTTCTTTTACCCATAAAAGAGAGTATTTGGAGACCTATTCTAGACCTCTCTCATCTAAACACTTGTCTGAAGGAGCCCACTTTTCAAATGTTGTCCCTTCAGACTCTGTTCTCTCTTTTGCTTCCTCAGGCTTATATGGTGTCTCTGGATCTCAAGGATACTTGTATCCATATTCCAATCCATCCCCTTTTCAGGAGGTTTTTGCATTTTTCGGTTGCTTCCTGGTATTTTCAGTTCTCTGCTTTGCCCTTTGGCCTTTCTGCTGCCCCAAGGGTATTCACCAAATGCCTGGCTCCTGTGATTGTTTTTTGCAGGCTTCAGGGCATCCAAGTATTTGCTTACTTGTACAACCTGCTGATTTAGGCCTTCTTTCCAGAGATCCTATTGAAAAATCTTCCTTTTGCCATCTCTCTTCTTTAGAGCCTGAGGTTCATAAGTCTTTGACTCCTTCTCAGGATCACGTTTTTCTAGGTTGCAGGATTCAGACTGTGCTAATGCTGGCATCCCTGCCTCCTCCTAAGGCTTTAACACTCATTTCCTTCTTTCAAGCTCTTCTTCCTCTGGCATCTATTACAGCCAAGGAGTTTCTGAGAGCTCTGAGTTTCATGGATGAGGCTGATACAATGGTAGCTGGAAAACACCAAGGCAACTTCACAAAAAACACAATTGTAACACACACACTTTCTATAAATATTGGTTTTAAAGAATGTGCCCTATTTGACTTTACATATTCTACAATTTTTAATACATCTGCCCCATTGTATCCACTGTTTATAAACCATCAACCATCTAATTTATCTTCTCAGTGAATCTTATATCCTCAGTATTTAATTTACTAACCCTACTAAATTGGGTTTCATAATCCCCGCAAAGACATGAGGTGCATGTAAACTCTGTCTATGCACATATCTATTTGCATGCATGTTTTTCTTATGGATACTAGTTTCTATCTTATTAAATTTATTTTCTAGATGTACATCCAAAAATACAATGGTGGTACTGTTTAAATATATTGCATATTCAGACAGCTCACTTACAGTCCCATTCCAAATGAGTAAACAGTCATCCACAAATTTCAAATATAACTTGACATTCCTATTTAAAACATTAATATTGCTATGAAAATATTTTTTCTCCCATTGATGGACAAGGTTGGCATAAGTATTAGCCACTGGTGTTCCCATGGCTACTACCCCAGCTAGTTGTAAAAATGGCTCATTATCAAAAATAAAAACATTCTTTATTAAAACAGTATCAAGTAATAGACAGATCATCTCTATTTCTTTAGGTGGCAATAATACTTCACTGTTAAGAAAATTACGTATGGCCTCAAGCCCATATTCATTCGGTATTACAGTGAACAGAGATGCAATATCTAAAGTTACAAACATACAACTACTCTTCACTGGGTTTTCATCTCTTTGATCTAATCAACCTTTTAATTTCCTTCATTCCTTTAGATTTAGGATAATAGACATTGTACAAAAAGGAATTAGAGGAGGTGATATAAATAATTATCTTGAATATAAAGCATACGAATGGATTATTAGTTATGTGTGGACTCAGGGCCTTGTCTTAATAATCTAGTTAGTATTAAACCTATTTTAGTGAAACTATAACAAAATTTATAGAATTGTATTTTATATATGTGTATGTTCTTTTAAAGATTTTTTGGAGAAGTTTTAGTTGAGTATTATGTGATTAGTTGGCTGTGGTCATGTGATACTCATCTGCTCTGATTTAAATGTGATGCATGTATTGTGTAATGATATTAGCATTGACAAAGGGTGGTTTACCCGAAAGCTTTGCTGCAATTAGAGTGTGATTTGATGGTGGAATTGTGGTTTTTGTAAAGCTCTGAGTTTCATGGCATCCACCATTCCTATGCTCCCTCTGGCCAAATTCCACATGAGAAAGTTTCAGTGGTTCCTGAAGTCAGTCTGGTTTCAACATGCACATCCTCTAAACTTTGTAGATCCTCTTCTACCTTGTCTCAAGAAGGAGCTTCAGTGATAGATCGGCAGTTGTCTCTAAACCTATGGCTCCCTTTTCGTCCCCCTCTTCCCTCTCAGGAACTGTTCACAGATGCTTCAGATGTGGGATGGGGAGCAGCTTTTGGGTCCATAAAGGTGCAGGGGGTGTGGTCACCTCTTCAACAAAAGGAGTACATCAATGTCAGAGAGACAAGAGCCCTTCTGCTGGCTCTTCAGGCTTTTCATCCTCTCTTCTCCCCAGGTCCTCTTAAGGTATTTACAGACAATACCACAGTGATGTGGTATATAAACAAACTGGGGTACAAGATATTACCTTATTTGCCGGTTGGCACTCCTGGTATGGGATCTTGCTGTCCAGTATCAAGTGACTATTTAGGCAGTTCACATTCCTTCAGGTCAAAACATTGTGGCAGACACTCTGAGCAGGTCCTTAACTCAGTCCTATGAATGGATAGTTCAAAGGGATATGTTTCTGGACGTGGTTCACCAGTGGGCTACTCCTCAAATAGATCTATTTGTCTTCCCACTGAACAGACAACTTCCTCTATATTTGTGCCAGAGTCCCAGGTCCTCTGGTGTGGAAGGTGGATGCCCTATCTTTTCCTTGGAAGGGGATGTTTCTTTTTGCATTCCCTCCCCTTACCCTCATTCCAAAAGTCCTGTTCAAAATACAACAGGATTCTCTCAAAATCTTGTTGGGGACTCCTTTTTGGCCGAGACAGCATTGGTTCCCTCTGGTCAGTCATCACAAGTTACCTGACAGGGTGGACCTACTCATACAAGACAAGGGAGCTCTCATCCATCCCCACCTGTCCACTCTTCAGCTGACACTGTGGGTGACAGGATTTTGATTCCACACAGACACCTTCTTTTCCTTAGGATGTGCTTAGGGTCCTGCACACGGCTAGAAAATCCTTCTTCTTCTATCAGCTGCTTCCATTAGGGGTCACCACAGTGGATCATCTGTTTCCATTTCTTCCTGTCCTCTGCATCTTGCTCTGTCACACCAACCACCTGCATGTCCTCTCTCACCACATCCATAAACCTTATCTTAGGCCTTCCTCTTTTCCTGTTAGCTGGCAGCTTCATCCTTAGCATCTTTTTCCTAATATACTCTGCGGCTAGGAAATGCTACTTATCCAAATGGAAGAGGTTTTCCATTTGGCGTCTCTCTCGTAAACCTGGATCCACTTACTGTGGATGTTCCTTTGGTTCTCTCTTATTTTGTGAATTGCTCAATCCTGGTTTGGTCTGTTCTTCTGTTAAAGCCCACTTATCAGCAATCTCTGCTTGTCTGGTCTGTATCAAAAACTGAATTAGCTGAACTGCATCTACATCGGAAATGCAGTTCAGCGAACTGATAATAGTGAAATCACGGTACAGTGAGGATCAGAAAATTTGCCCTTTCCTCACTGTAGTGCGATCTTGGAGTTGGTATATATAATTAGCGGGAGGGGTGGGGGGCACAGCCCCCCACAAGAGTGAATTCATTGAACTGCATTTCTGATGTAGATGCAGTTCATCAAATTCAGTTTTCGATAAGATAATATAAACCCCTGCTTGTCTGCCTTTATCTCCTCTTTTAGCTTCTAGATTTCAGCTAAACTATTCCTTAAGGGCATCCTTCCTATTAAGCCTCCCAGGAAGCCTGTTTCTCCTCCCTGGGATCTTAATTTTATTTTGGAGAAGTTGACTCAGGCTCCTTTTGAGCCTGCTGCTTTATCTTCCTTGCAACATTGCTCTTGGAATACTGTTCTTTTGTTGGTCCTTACTTCTGTCAGATGGGTATCAGAGTTTCCAGCTCTTATGGCTTGTCCTCTTCCTTTGGTGTTTCATAAGAGCAGGGTATCCTTGCTTACTAATTCTCCTTTTATGCCCAAGGTGGTTAATGAGTTGTCACTTAAGCAGTCTATTCATTTGCCTGCCTTTTTCCCTTCTCTGCAATCTGCCAGTGAGAGGGTGCTGCATACTTTGGATGTGCATAGACAACTCAGATTTTATTTGGGTAAGACTAAGTCTATTAGAAAATCTGATTGTTTCTTTTCATCCTAGGTTCCTATGATTATCTTTGTTCAAGCAAACTGTTTGTTCCTGGATCCCTAAAAACTATTTCTTGTTTAAAAAAAAAAAATAAATAAATAAATAAATTATTTTTTTTATTATTATTTCTTTGTATAAAGACATTAAGACTTTTTTCTCCTTGTTTGCTCCTATCATAGTTGTACATTGCATATATTGTCTAACTTTGTTTTTTAAATTCTAATCTTGTATGGTCTATTCTGTATAAATGTAATATTCCATTGGAGCTTTTCTCCCCGGGCCTCTACTGAAAATGGACATATATCCAGTTAGACTAGCCCGGTCAAGAAATGTAAAATAAAATAAATAAATAAATTGTTATTCTTTTCATGGTAAGAGCCTTTCTTCTTCTGCAAAAGCTCATTCTATTAGAGCTGTGGCTTCTTCTGCTGTTTTTTTTTTCAAGGGTTTGGATACTGACTGTATTTCTAAAGCAGCTATTTGGACTTCTATGCATGCGTTTACCAATCACTACAAATTTGATGGGATCTCCAGAGCTAGAGCTGGTTTTGCTAGGGCTATCCTTCATGGTTTCCTTGAGGGCTGTGCTGTTCCTTCTTCCTCCCAAGTTTCTTCTTGAGCTTTGGCATCCTCCCAGATGTAAGGAATACTACAACCAGTGAATGGAAGGACAAAGTACAGTTGTGTAAGATCTTACCATAACAGTATTTGAATATTTGGGAAACATACATATATCCCTAATGTTTGTAAATTGCTTATCCAATCTTATCTTCCCAATCCTTTCTAAACTCCTCTGATTGATTCTTATAGTTAGCATGCAGTATTTTATATGCTATACTAATTATTCCTTTTTTAATGCCAGCTTCTTTTCTAGAGCCTACTAAAAACTGTACCAGCTGTTTTATTTTTGTTTATAACCCCCCACACACACACATATTTCTTTCTCTTTCCTATACTCTATCAATCCTTGATAGGAAAGGCAATCTCTAACCTCAGGCCAAATAAATTCTTGGTGCCTTCCCATTTTGTTACCTGTCCCCCTCTAGTTATTTGCTCCCAATTCCTTGGTTCCTTTGCCAGTTTTCTCCAATAAATTCTAGACCCCTCTTGTCTATTGTCTGTATCCCTAATTACAGTCATCCCTATTGAAAGAATCTCCTTTCTCCATTCCCATGTTGGCTTAGTTCTTAGAATGCTTCCTACTACTTTAGGAATATAATATTCTGTATGATTATTATTCTCCTTAAAGATCTGCATCCAAAATCCTAGTCTGTCCTTGTTTCTTGAGCTTTCCCCACTGTTGCATCATCATTACTTTCTACTTTGAATTCTAGGTTTCTGCTTGTGCTATGTATAGGAACCTTAACTGTGTAGCTCTAAAATACCTCTTCAAATTGGGCAATCCCAGTCTGCCTTATTCTATTGGAAGAATCATTTTATCTGTCTTCCCGTCTCAGATAAAATCCTTTAGATCTTTATGTAATTGCTATCCACAACTTCTCTGGTTGATAAATGCCTGACCTGTGTATAAGACTAAAGGGACCAAAAACATTTTAACTGCTTGTATCTTAACTACCCATATAACAGAACTTCCAATTTCTGTTTTTGTATTCTTTTGTCTATTAGTGTTAAAAGATGTTGTGCAGAAAGACCAAAATTGAAAACAGTTGTTACAGCAGAGCTTAAAGTAGATGAAAACAAAATTAAAAACATTGCATTGTAGTCTGATAGTATGACTAATGCACATATACTGCATATATTTGCTGCTGGTATCAGTTGTTCACTCTGCATTTTTTTCTGTAGCTACATTGTATTTGTTTGGCCCAGACTTTCTTGATCAAATTCTTGCTTCATCCAGGACTGACCACAGTAATGTTAATTTAATGTGGCTTCACTGCCATGGGGAGCCTTGTACTCTGGAGAATATTCTTTTACTCAGATTGTCCCCATTAAAAAGTACTTTTACAAATTGTTGCTGTTGAACAGGAGCACCTTCTACAGTTACCTGGTTAACTAAGTCAATGTGATTGTTCATTAGCTTGTTGATGGATGTGATTTACCCAAGTTGGCTACAGAGCTAATATCGGAATTAAAAGTTATGTATAGTAGTGAGCATTTACAGTTAAAACGTGATGGAGTCAGATTTATTTTAACATATTTTTATCACAAGTATGTTCCATTTACCCATCAGGTTTTCTCAAAAATATTCTGACATTCCTGAAAAACTAACATGGTGACTAAAATTGTTGTAGAAAAGCTGTTCTCAGATTTGTCTGCTGTTTAAGTGTGTTTCTGACTCAAAAGAAAGATAATCAGTGACAGCTTCAGGTTCTTTTTCTTGCTGGGGAACAATAGGGGCACAGTAGCCAGCTGGTGAGGCATGAAGGAAATGTGAAAAAAAAACATACTAATAATGTATAGAATATATCATTATGCTTGATAACAGCCCACCCACAATCCATTTCCCTATGAAAAATCAGTGAATGCCATAAGCCTACAAATCCTAGCAATGTTCACAACAAACTACTAATTTATCATGCTCAGTACAACAGAGGTGGGAAAATGTCACGTACAAAGACATTTGTGCCTAGTAGAACCCACATTCAGGAACAGAAAGTTGGGGTTTTGTTCTGTGCTGCATGGTAAGGAACATGTTTTTAAAACAAATGCAGCACCTTTTGTCAACATTCAACATAAAACACACATCTTACCACTGTAGGTGCACAGACGGGCAAATAGCAAGGTGGTTGATATATCTGTTAAAAGTTTTTTTGAAGTAGAAGCAAGAGTGATCAATTAACAGCTCCTGGATTACAGTGGTAGTTTGGCAACTCAGGAAAAATGTGAGAGATGGTCTGTGAGCACTTGGGCAAAAAATTGGAAGCCTTAAAACATGCAGTCCAGCTAGTATATTTTTTGTTGATCATTTACAACTACTGATAAAGGGGGAAGAACTGCTCTGACAGCACAAATCAGAGTAATTTGTGCAAAAAAATAAAAATAGGTTCCAGAAGTAGTGCAAGAGGCCTGTGATTCTTACTACTCCCATTCTATTTACATGGAAGTTAAACTGATTTCCTTATTTCTCGCATGACTAGCCTAAAGTAGATTCTAGGGGAAAAAGCAATCAAGATCACTGTACAGCAGCAGGTCCATAGAGCTACAATAACCATAACCATAACCACATAATGATTCTAATACATTAAAATAGTCAAGAGTTCAAACATATAATGAAACAACTGTAATATAGTGACAACCATTATTTATTTATACTTTTTATTGACTGATAAGTCCCACTATGGCAGTGACCTCTCTTCAGGAGAGACCTAAGATGGTAGTTATACTGACTAAGATGATGGCACTAGGGGAAATTTGGCCAAGAGACTATAACTTCCCCTACTCTTTTGAGCATGGGACATATTTCACAACTACACTTCCTGCTTGTTATCCAGGTGTGCAAGGAGACAGCCGTGAAAAGTTGTCTCAGATGGAAAAATAACTAAGGATAAAGAAGAAATTGGAGGAAAGAGTGAGCCAGAGTCATTGGATGTTGTGTATTGTATGAAGGCAGTCAAGCCTTCACAGGAGAAAGAGTTGGTTGGCAATATAGAAAACAGGAAGACAAGCGAACCTTCAGGGAAGGAGTCTACATGGAATTAGAAGGGCAACAAGGTTATTGGTAAAAGGATGAAGGTGGTTGAACCTTCACAAGACTCTGAGGTCATTTTTCAGCAGCAGTTGTTTGAGGGTGTAGAGCGAGAGTCAGAATGAATGTATTATTACAACTCTCCAGTTGGGAAGGTTGCGGGATGTTTTATTGCAGGATCTAATGGTGTAGAGTGATTCAGAAAGTGAGAGAGCAGTGTCATGGACAGATATAATGTACAGAATACAAGAAGGAGAAAAAAGTAATTTGGATATGGTAAAAGATGGAGAAAGGAGAGAAGAAAAAAGATAGATTCAAGAAAAAATAAGTATTTAATAAAAATAAGCAGCAAAGAAGAAACAGGACTAGACAGTATATCTGGGACAATACAACAACACCGTTGGGCATTTCTCCACAATAGGTAAGAGCATTTATTCATATTAATAAAGACACATTTTGTGACATAATGTTTGAATCTGAGCAATGTATGGAAAAGTCTGCGGGACAATGAGACTAAGAAAAACTGAATCAATGGGATTTATATGTATTTAATAGAGAAACAAAAAAGAAAATATATGTGCAGTTTGAAGTGGAAAAAGACACTAAAAGAATACTTACTGTGTGTAAAGATGTGTTGGACATTACTGAAATTTATGATCATAGAGGTTTATGGAATGGGGTTAGAAATATCGTGTATTAAAAATGGAAAATGAAAAAAATGTGCACATTCCAAGTATGATAAAATGTACATGGAAACAAAGGTACAGTGAAATATTGGGGCAACAAAAAAAGTGATCATTTGATTAGTAATTGTGAAAGTGGGTCATGATGAAAAAAGATGTGAATTGAAATGTTTTAAATATGAAAAAGCAGGTCATTTATGGATGAATTGTAAGGAAAATAGAATGTAAGGAGGAAGTAGTCCGAGAGCAGGAGACCAAACGAGAGAGAGAACAAGAAGAAATAGAACAAGAGCAGGATAAACAGTTAATGATAGATAATATTGAGATAGAAGAGGGATAAATAGTAAATGAAGAATGAGGGAATTTCAGAAATAAGTGAAGAACAAGACGAGTTGGAGTATAATGTAAAGGAAACAATCCATTGGAAAAATGATAAAAAAAGAAAATTCATTGGTTTAGGCATGAAAGAAAAGGGAAAGGATAAATATGAATAGAAGAAAAATAAATGAAAAATTGAGTATTCTAGCAAGAAATGTGAATAATATAAAGAACATAAAATAAAGAATATGGGTATTAGAATAGTG
The DNA here is from genome assembly GCF_019279795.1 of Protopterus annectens. NCBI lineage: Eukaryota > Metazoa > Chordata > Ceratodontiformes > Protopteridae > Protopterus > Protopterus annectens. The sequence goes on from NC_056732.1 coordinate 729,289,152, forward strand.
AGCAGCACTTGGTATGGGTGTGACGATGTTAGAGGAGATGAGAATATTAACAGAAGAAGAGAGATTGCAAACAGAAAAATTATGGGGGGTGAGATCATTTGGAATATAGGGAAAGAAACTTGTTCAGGTATAGGAATTTTATGTAGGAAATCAGTGAAAATTTTGGATATTAGTTTGGTAATGATGGGTAGAGTAACTATAGTAGATGTGAGATGGAAAGAACATGTTTATAGAATTACAGCAGTTTATGCATATGTGGTAAAGAGAGAGAGGGGGTCTGTTCAAGAAAGTTTTAGATTTAGTGGGAATATGGATGTAGTAATGGGAGACTTTAACTGTGATGTAATCAAAAGGAAAGAAAGAGTGAGTGGTGATGTAAAGATAACATTAGAAGTGATTAAAAGTGGGCAGTTGTATATTTGAGGCAAGAAACAGTGGACATACAGAAGAATTTAACAGAGAGAGCTTATTTCTGAAAGTTTGAAGATAATACACACACACACACACATATATATATATATATATATATATATATGTATATATATATATATATATGTATATATATAGAGAGAGAGAGAGATGCAAGAAAGAAATGGATTATAAAATAGGTAAAGGAATTGAGAGTGAATGAAAAAGTTAAATAAGGAAAGTGTAGCGGTGTTCAGACAGTTGTGAGAAGATCATGTGGCAAAGAGAGAGCTCTACAAGAATGGGACATTATGGTGGATAAGTTTCAAAAATAAAATGTTATCTAGAATAGCAATGCATAAAGAGAAACGAGGGAAATATATAAAGAAGTAAATATCACTTTTAGTAAGAAACAAGACATTTTTTTGATAGAAAGAAATGTATGAGATTAATCAATAAAGATTAAAAGCACCTGTTTAAACAAAAGTATTTTTTACAAGGGAAAAGGAAGATGTGGCAGATGAGTACTATAGTAAAAGAAAATAAAAATAAGAGAAATAAAAAAAGGAGAAATTGTCAAAAGTCAACAAAAATAATGAATGTATTAAAAGAATATTTAGAAAAGACATTTAAAGTAAGAAAGATAAAAAAATCAAAAGTGGAAAGTTAAAAAACAAAACAGGATTATCATTAAAAAAGAAATTACAATGGAAGAATTAAATAATATGGTAAGGTTAGTGGATGTAGAACCTGAAAAAGAATGAGATGTGATAGAATATCATACATGTAAAGATAGACTGGTGGAAGTAGTACTTTGTGGAAGCATTAAAACAAATTGTTAGATTAAGGTTTTGGGCAAAAGGAAGTGTGTTGAAGTTTAAGTTTATAAGAAACTGAAGGCCAGTAGTACTTAATACTGATTACAAGATTTTCATGAAATTAATACAAAAAAGATTGGAAAATAAACAAGGTATTAGAAGATGCAATATTTGTTAGAAAGGGAAAAGGAAATAAATCATTAGTTATGCTAGTAAGAGAAATTGTGGATGACAATGAATGGGAAAACAGAGGGCAAAGTCATGGGAGGTGACTGAATAAAGTATTTGACAAGATACAACATGAAATTTTATGGGATATAATGAAGAATATAATATAAGTGAGAGGATACAAAAGATATTTTTCACAGAGCATGAAAAGAATAATGTAAAAGTTAGTGAATGAGTGGTTAAGTCAAGAAATATACATAAAAAGTGGTGTAACACAGGGATGTCCAGCAAGTAGCATTGTGTTTGCATTGGTCATGAATGCAGTTGTAAGAAACATAAATGCAGCATTAAAATTAGCAGAATATAAGACCATAAAAGGAATTAGAGTACCAATTATTTTTTCATGTGTTGCTATAGTATTAGTGACAAAGAACAAAAAAGTGAGGAAAGATGTTAAGTAATTAAATGGGTATTTGGGGGTTATAGATAAAGCATAAACAGATACAAGAGTAAAGGATTAGGAGAATAATGTAAGATAGGGAATATTCAGTTTAACATGAAGGAAATAAAAATTAGGTACAATATTTGGGAATGAAATAGCAAAAAATATTGGTAAGAAAGAAATGAAGAAATGTATGTCTATTTTAGAGAACTTGTAAGCTGCCATATAAAAAGAAAGTGTATTAGTAAACTGTGTTACTGGGAAAAATGCATATATAGCAAATGTTTTTATGATCTCAACAAAACATGAAAAAGAAACAATGGCAATTGCGGTTTCATTTATATGGGGTTCTAGATTGAACCCAGTAAAAGATGAGCATTATATGTTAAGGAGGGTTGGGTTTAATAAATCCAGTAGTATATGCAGCATCATTAAATCTACATAAAATGTTGAAATGGATTAAAGAGGAAAATGGACTACTAAGTGTAATATTGAGAGAAAAATAAAAAAAAATACGGTGCATGATGAGTTAATTTAAGAGAGAGGGGGGTGTGAATGGGGGAATGAGAGAGTACTAAGATAATATAATATTGTGGAAAGTAAAGATAAGGGATATACTAGAAAACAGGAAATTATGGTATTTGAACATATTGAGCAAATATTATTGTGTTAATCCATGGAAAAATGAAGAAAAAATTAAAGTGATAAAAGTGAGAACAGAATGGTGTAAAAATATGTAGAATGTAGATATTTTTGTATGGAGATTATCAATAAAAAATTGCCAGTGAAAGTGAGCATGCAGTATAAAAAATAGAAGAAAGAATATACAACTATTGTGGAGAAGTTGAAAGAGAAGAATTTTTTTTAATGTAAAAGGTTGAAGTTATGAGAACATTGTGAATACGGTTACTTGGAAGGAATTAAGGAAATGGAAAATATAACTATTTACATGTAATGTGGATCTTTTAAATGTAAAAGAAAGGAATATATAAAGAAAAAATTTATAGAAGAATTTATATTACATAGATAATGTGGAATGAAAGACTGAATGAGATAATTTAGTATAAAATGGTTACTGGTAAAAATACTCAAAAGATAAGATTTTGGCTATAGGAAAAGGGGTGAGGGGGTCATAAAATGAGTGCATATGAAGAGGAATGAATATACATATAAAGCTATGTAAATAATGGAAAAATTGTAGCAAAAGATTGCCAATGGTGTATAATATGTAAATAATGCAACTATTGCAGATACTGCATTTAATAAAAGACCCCTACTCTTTTGGATAGTTGCTGCGGGATCGTTTATATCCATCTGAGCTACTACCAACTTAAGCAGATGGGACCTCTGTTTAGCATCTCATCATACGGCTCAACTGTACAGATTTTCACCGAATGTCCAGATTTTTGCCTAATTTTTTATCTGTTCCTCATAAAATTGTGGTTTTCTTGCACATCATTGACAAATCATTGAAGGCTGAAGTCAAAATAATGAGACATTTGAGTTTCAGACTTCATACCCTTCAGAACATTCATGTTAATGCAAAACCTGTTCTATCACCTTTCTAAGTTTGTAAGAACAATATTTAAAAGTGTCACTATTTTTGGGTATTTGTCCCCCATTACTTATGGATTTGTCCAGATTTCTTGCTCTAAGAGGTTGAGTGGTATACATCTTATCTAAAGGACAATGCAGGAATGCTGCACTACAGTGTCAGCAGTCCATCTACCCGGTGTGGGAATAGAAGCCACGGCCTTATGTACTAAAGGCAAGAGTGCTATCTAAGGCCCATTGACTAAGTTAATGAGTGGCAGGGCGTAAGTATGAGGCAAATTAAGTGACTTGCTGGAAAAGTCTGAGATAGATAAAATGCAAACAGCTCTAATTCACTTAAAAAGTTAACAGAACAGATTTTGCAGCAATGTGTATTTTCTGAACATTTGGACAACAAATATGAAACTGTAATAATTGGCATTGCTGACTAACTATAAACCTTAATGATTTTTAACCCTCCGTGATTTATCAGAAAATGAAACAAAAGTGAAGGTCTGACAGTTACTGCAGAAGGCTGAGGTTTAAAACTCTTGGTGAACTGTTTCTGTAGTCAAATGTACAGGGTTTTATTCTTTCTATTTCTGTTTTTCTCTGAGTGACTTTGATTAAGTTGCTTAACCAGACGGTGCTCCCCTGTTGCCCCTTTACCTGGTTCAAAATATAGAAAAAAAGGGCATACATATGAGGTTAAATCCTCGTGAAATTTCTGAATGAAAAGAGTGGAGCCAGATTATGGTCAAATGGGATCCTAGGCATGTAATTGACCACACCTCTGCAGCTATGTCAATATCCCATTACTTGTTGCTCTCTCCCCACTTACCACAAACCACCATTGAAACCTGTCTATGTGCATACTGTTTTCTTCTTTTCTTTTGAAATGATCAGAGATTTGTAATTACAGCTTTTATTAAAAATGTTGTAGCAAAAAAAAAAAACTGACAGGCATTTAATGAACAAAACAAAATGAAACACATTTATTGAAAATGCATCTGGCAGTCCATTAAACAACAACAGATATGTCAAGATTCAGAAGTCAAATAGCATATAGTAAGGCACTAATAGTTATTTGATGGGTGCAAGAATTCAAAAGACAAGTGTGTAAAGAATCCGCTAAATAACTTGGGACAACCTACTTGGACATATGTCTCTTTCAGGGGCAGCCCAGGAGCACTATCTGGTAAAATAGCTTGGTCAGACTCGCACTAGACAAAGAGAATAAAAAGTTGGCACTACAGGAAGCAGCTCGTTTAACTGCTCATGGTCTTAAGTCATCTGCACTAAGTACCAAACTGTTGTAGCCCAACACAATGCATTCCACAACCTTGTGCCTGAAAAAAACAAGTTAAATTAGAAACGCATTCATAGTTAATATTTTAACATTAAAATTGTAAACTTCATGCTATTCAGTTAATTCACAGGTAAATAAACACACTGTCAACAGAACAAGGAAACCAAGGATCATACCCAAAGAACATGGCTCATAGATGAAATCCCTGTTTAATACATTCACTTCCCACCTTTGCACCATAACTATCTTTAGCTGCAGGAGATGCACGTGCACACACACATGCCCACACACACAACTATCAATTAAAGCCTCTTGTACAACTGTATACATTCAGATGCTTGCTTGAGATAAAATGAATCAACAAATACTTAAACTGAGAAGTGTGTTTCAGCTCATACTATAGCACACCTCCCATGCCTTCCCAACCTCTTAGCTTCAGAATTAGACTCAAAAATCAGGAAAAGGTTTTAAATATTTCTCATATTTGCAAAGTTAGATTTGCAAACATTTTCTGAGGGTCACAAAGTCTGACACTCACATGCCTCACATTTAGTGACTGTAATCCAGAATAATTTGCCAGAAAACTACACATTTTTCAAGGATCAGGCCAAAGTAATTTTCAGTTTTATGCTCAAGAATTCTGAACAAAGCCAAAAATAATAAGGGGGAAGGCAAAAGTGACAAAATTTAAAGGGTTAAGAGAGGTCTGGCAATTAGTGTAGAGAGTTACAGCTCAAGGGTACAAGGTTAGATTCTTCAACTGTGCAACACTGAGCAAGTCAGTTAATCAGAAGCCTGTACCTAAATGGGGCATTTTACACGCACACACACACACACACACACACACACACACACACACTTTAGTTCTCAGCTGCTGCTTCTACTTCTCTCCTGATTCAAACTGATTAGTTTGTGGCTGCTGTTGAGTTTCTCCTGACTCAGAGCTTTTTAAAATGCCTACCTACACTGTGCTCTGGCCAGCAGGTAAGAAACATACACTGTTCAGCTGGGGGTGAGGTAACAAACATGCACCTGAAAGAATCAGATGTGCTTATTGGCTTAAATGTGGACTGAGCTTGTGGAAAGAATCAGTTGGTAGTGGATTGTTTACTGGTGCACAGAGGGGGGCACATACTTTCACAGGGGGGCGTGTGTCACCATGTGCCTTCCATTCAGCCCAAACTATGCTAGTAATAACTCCTTAACTCCAGTCTAATGTCAAGACATATTTTGTTCTATTTATCTAGAAGCTCTGGTTTATGCTTAAAAAATGTTTTTGCTTTGAGCAACCCTCTTGGAAGTTAAGTTGAGGTGCACCAACAAAAAAACAGCATGCAGTAGCTGTTCCAAATACTGACTACTTTTGCCCTTTGGCTTTACCAAGGTGAAAAGAATTTCTGTTCTCAGCTGCTGCATCCCTCTCATATTTCTCTCTAAAATTAATTCATATTTGATTTTATTCTCTAATTTTGCATATTGCTTCAATTGTATACGGGAATATCTAGCTTCTATAATCACTCTGTATTTGTGAATTTGTTTTTTTTTTTTTTGTGAATTTTATCACCTGGATTGTACCTGCAAATGGTCTGTAGTGATCTGTGTACTACCCCAGTAAGCAAACTGAAATAAATACATTTTGAAATCATTCATTTTATATAATATAGTATATATAGTACAAGATAGAAGTCAAAAAATAGGCATCATTATGGCAATCAGTAGGCAAATCAAACAACCCATAAACTTCATTTCATAAATGTTTTCCTTCTCATAAATATATGTGCAAATATACCCTTTAAACATTGTTAAATAATGTTATTAATTATTGGATCTGAAACTGAATGAAGTTAGTTAAGATTTCTTACAAAACTGTCATTGTACACATTACCACTCGGTGGCAGCAGTATAACATAACTTAACACCGTCGATGGAGACCAGCACCTTTCACACTCTTCAAAGTGCAAGTCCAAGTATTTCCCTTCTAGTTTCATTTTCTGCATATTTCACGTCTTTTTTTTTTTTTTATAATATAGATCCTATCAGTCTATATACGATGTGTATTTAAGCCACTTTGAGTTCCTCAGTTTTCTAATATCACTAAAATACTTCACTACCTTAGTTTTATACTAATTCCACACATATAAATGGCCACATCTTTATACTGCTACATGTATGGCATGTTCAGCTTGGCAGTTAGTGAAATACAAAAGCATTAATTATTTGTATAAAAGATTTACCAATCTTATAGCTGACTGGCACAGTTATACAAAAAAAAAAATAACATTAGCTATTGCAAACTGCCACCCTTGTTCATGTGCTGTCCTCCACTTTTTTCAAATCATCAGTAATTTCCTGGTGTCTTAAATGTACCAGAGAACAGTGTAGTAGCTAGACCATTTGGAGCCCAGGGCGAGACCCTCATTTGAGCAGCCACCTACTGCCTACAGAGCAAATGTTATTTAGCAAGGGTGGGAAAAACTGACTGGGCAACTAACCACAAAAACATAAGAAACCAAGAGGCTCAAAAGCAAGTCCAAACAGGAAGTTTTATTGAACATTTAATGCATTTTCAGAGTTATTTAAATCATGTGATGCACAAGCAAGCACAACACAGCTTTAACAATTTAAAGAAACCACACAGATATTAAAGAATAACATCATAGTTTTGTTGCATGTAGTTTTAAAACACTAGAGGACACAACCATATGTTCCAGGGTGTTGTGTACCATTTAACATTTACTGTTCTCACTAAAATACAAGACATTGTTCAGGTGAAAATCAGATGAGTAATTTCCTCCAGTGACTGCTTAAGTTGTTTGTCCAGGTGTGCACAAGGACTTTCACTGACAGTCTGACACCAAACTGAATAATTGCCTCAAAGATCTCTTCAGTGGTTTGTCCATGCATGCACAACCACTCAGGCACCAAAATGAATAATTTCCCCCAACAACCCCTTCAGTTGTTTGCCACATAAGCACAAACACTCAAATGACACAAAATTAATCATTCCCTGAACACTCCTTCAGTAGTTTGTTCCTGTATGCACAAGCAACAAAATAAAATATTCCCGCAACAACCCCTTCAGTAGTCAGTCCATGTGTGCACAAACTTCTCAAATGATACCAAAATGAAACTTTTCTCCCAATGCACCCTTCAGTAGTTTGTCCATAATGTATGCACAAGCACTCAAATGATACCAGAATGAAACAGTTCCCCCAACAAACCCTTCATTAATTTGGCCATATAATACACAAGCATGCTAGTAAGTAAACCCTTACTTGTTCTATTTTTCTGTCCACTCGGCCTCTGTGTCCAAGTCTCCACACAGTAGAAACTGCTACTGCTGTCTCTTCAGGCCCTAGCCCCCAGCAGTTGAATTGGTCAACAGAATTGAGCTAATGCCAAGCAATAATGACAAGTCTTTAAACATTTTTATTGTTTGTTTGCTTTGTATCCACAGAAAGTTATTTCATTTGCCAGACAAGATTGCTGTGTGTAGCAAACATATAGCTAACGAGACTGTCTTTTTTGCACCATAGCAGTATCTCCTCTATCAGGGCAGCCACTCACAGGTCTTTTTGGGGTGGTGTCTAAGCAAGATCAGATGAGCAGTGGCGGGAGGCACACAGGAGGGTCTCTGTATCCATTTAGGACAAACGTGTTGTCATTTCTATTAAAGCAAATTAAAAAAGATGTGATTAAGTATATATATATATATATATATATATATATATATATATATATATAGGGCCTATATTATATGATTGAAAGTTCATAATATCAAAGCAATGAAGAGCAAAAATGCCGTACCTCAAAGTGCTGCTTGTGGGATCGCAGTACAGTGAAGGTCGGAATATTTGCCCTTTCCTCACTGTAGTGTGATTTCTGAGTTGGTATATATATTTAGCGGAGAGTGTAAGGGGGAGCACAGCCCCCCATAATAAGGAGTTCGAGGTCCAGCATTTTTGCTCTTTAGACCGTTCAATGATATGAACTTTCGTTCATATAATATACACCCTATATATATATATATATAAATATATATATATATATATATATATATATATATATATATATATATATATATATATATATATATATATATATATATATATATGCATCCGCGGTTGTCGCCTCACAGTAAGACACTGTCCTTTTCGATTCTCAGTTAGAGTGTCTTCTGCATGGAGACATGCGTGAATGAGCATACCTTCATTGAAGGTTGTGCGTCAGGGCTGGCAACTCGGCACGTAAAAATAAACTGCCAATCATTAGCGTTCCAGAGTTCCGCTGTGGCGACCCCTAACTGGGAAAATCCGAAAGACACAACACCATATACATATATACATATATATATATATATATATATATTTTTTTTTTTTTTTAGTACATCTGCAAATGATGGTGTCCTGGAGAAGACCGTGTCTGGGGTGATTGGCCCCTTCACCCTACCCTTGTTAAGCTAATGCCAAAGAAGACAAAGGTCTCATTTTCATATGAGTATACAAAGGCAATGGTTCCAATAATCTGTTTGACTGAAAGAATTCACCTACCTGGTGGTTTGCACATGGATACACTTTTGGGGCAAGATGTAAAGTGATAGTATTAACATTACTGATTTCTTAAATTGTCAAAAACATAATTCAGTGTTCGTGCCCTTCACCAAAAGCTTCATGTAAAAAAAGGTCAAAGTGCAAAATACTTCATCTATTTCCTATCAACCTAAGTTTCAAAATGTTTATGCAATACATATTCATTAAGGGCATATAGTCTGGTATATCCTGAAGGACAACAGCCCTTTGTTAGTCAGATTTGCTTATAACAAGGCTTCAATCTTTTTGCAGTTTTCATAATGCCAACCATTCAGCATACCTTATGATTTTCAAGTTCAGAAATATTCGAAATCTCAAAGATAGCTGTAATAGGGTACAGTCTAGGATAGACAGTAGAAAGATTCTTTGAACATCATCTGAATGTCATTTTAAATTCAGTATTTTTTTCAAAAAAGTTTGACAGCCAAATAGAAGTAATTTTCTTTAAAGACCTGCCCTTACTGTGTACAAATAGTTGACCACGGTAGTGATGGTTCTGTTAGATGAAGTCACAACATTAAAATATTTTCTTTCAAAACTTCACTGTTGGGACCTTCCTTTTTTGGGATATTTTTCTGTTTCCCACTGAATGACTTGGCAAGTGTGTCTATAAATTTCAATTAAGATACAGATATTAAAGGTGTTACTTAAAGGAGAGTGTCCATGGTATTACATTAATAAATAAATACCCATTTATTAACCAGGTAGGCCCACTGGATACAGTCCTTTTTCTTGGGTGACCCAGGGACAATGTTTGGTTTTGGGCAGGAATAAACAAACTTCTTCACCCAGGACAGTCCTCCACTCCTACCCCATCAGATTCCAACCATAAATCCCCAGAGGATATTGCAAATACCTTCAATAGTTTCTTCACAGAGACTATCCAATCCTTAGCCAGCCAACTGACACCCAGCTGCTCCAACCCAAATTCTACCACAGCCAATACCCCACTCTTCTTCAGCTTTCAGCCTGTTTCTACATCACTTATCAGATCTCTAATTAAAGAATTAAAATCAACTACTCTAGCAGCTAATCTCCTCCCACCAGAGTATCTGCAAAAAGCAGCAGTTGCCATAGCATACCCCATCTCCATCATAATCAACAGTACCTTATCTGAAGCCACCACCCCCCTCCATTTGGAAAATATCTCATGTAATACCACTCCATAAAGGAGGCAACTCCTTCGAACTGTCAAACTTTAGACCCATAGCTATTCTGTCACCATTGGCTAAGATTATGGAGAAGTGTGTCCATAAACAACTTATGCATTATCTTACCCAGAATAATCTGTTTGCTAACTCTCAGCACAGCTTTAGGCCACACCACAGTACCACCACAGCCCTCCTATCCTCTAACACTATAAACCGTAACTGAAATAATAGCAAGCTTTCCTCAGCCCTTTTTTTAGATCTCCCCAAGGCCTTCGATATGGTCAACCACCAAATACTCATGCACACCCTGAAGGCATTATCACTAAATAGCCATGCGCTTTAGTGGTTCCAATCTTACCTGTGTGGTAGACAACAAGCCATCCTGTGGCAGTGTAAACTGTCAACCCATCACCCTAGGTGTCCCCTAGGGCTCCATACTAGGACCCCTTCCTTTCTCTCTCTATTAATGACCTTTCTACTGTCATCCCAAATGCTATCTGTATCCAGTATCTGGAGGACTCCAGCTTGATTTGTTCAGCCATTTCCGAGACAGATCTAATGACATTAACTCAGAATACTTTCAATTTAGTTGAAAGCTGGCTCTCTAACCATCAGCTGATATTAAACCCTAACAAAGCAAAGTTGCTTCTTTTCTCCCTCACTTGCAAGTCTTCCTCACTACTCTTTACCATAAAAATCTAATAATGGTACCATTATCGCCCCAGATGCGCAAACCAAACTCTTAGGCGTCACAATAGACAACATCCTCAAATTTGATATCCATGTCAATCAAACTGTCAAAACCATTAAAAAAAACTTGGCTCCCTCTATAAGATCAAACCTTTCCTTACTCCATTTGCTAGGACTGCTGTTGCTTGTTCCCATCTACTCTCCTCTATGCCTCCCCTCTGTTCACTAATTTGAACAAATCCGCTCTTAGCAAACTCTCCAGCTGTTATAACCATATTGCTAGATTTGCAACAGGCATGGCCTATAGGACCCACCAATGCCACAACCTAAATCTTCTGGGGTGGCTAGAATGGCCTAGTCTACTTCAGTACAACCAGATTATAATTGCTCATAAAGTTCTCAACCATCCTGATAATATGCCTGCACTTAAAAATATCATCAACCCTTATAGCAACCTGAGGTCACTTCGCTCTTCTAATAAACTACTGGTTCAAACATCCAAAATCAACAACTCTGCTGAGGACTCTGTTTGCTAACTCTGTTGGCAAAACTTGGAACTCTCTTCCTGCTGATCTTACTCTTGAACCCTCTCTTGTTCAGTTCAAAAAAAGCCTCAAGCTATACTTTAAAACTCACTGGCTATGTCCTTGTTCAAAACTCGACTAGCTCCTCCTCTATAGTCTGTAATCATGTTACATTGCCTAGTCAATATGTCAACACTGTTGTAAAAATGTATGATTTATATTACCTGCTTGCTCAACTGGAGCATGTAAACTGTGTGTAACTTGTATTCATTTTGTAATTTTTTACTGTATGTTCTACCTTGGAGCTTTTCTCACTGGGCCGCCGCTGAAAATGGACATGTATCCAGTTGGACTATCCCGGTCAACAAATGTAAAATAAAATAAATAAATTGACTTGCTCAAGGTCACACAGCAGGCAAATAAGGGCTGAGTGAATAAAACTCTGTACTACAGGAACTACAGCAAACAGCCGTAACCTTCTGTGCCAACTGCAGTGATACATGTATTTGTGGACTGTCCTTGAGGATATGAATATTTTTGTACCAACAATTCATAGAGATAACACTTTATTAAAATTTGTGACTTCAAAAACTCTGTATATCCTTACATCCATTTTCTTTAGTATATATAATATACAGACACACGGCATATGTGTGTCTGTGTGTGTATATGTATAAATACATTTCTTGGATTGTAATTCATATTTTTTTTATATGGAAACTACAAAGTACATAATACTTGTCACTTATATGTATAACGTAGATCTGGCAAAGCTCTGACAAAAATGAAAGTGCACATCTTTTGTTTTGACTTTAAACCATGGGTTGGTTAAACAATCAATACTAGTTTGAAATCATGTTTTCTTGTTTTTAATAAAAATGCAAGGTGATTAACATGGATCTTGAGTTAGTATCTATGATAACAGTCTATTTTAGCAAGTTGTATGCTGATGTCTTTCCTGTACAAGTAGTTTTTCCTTTCTCTTGGTTTACGTACATATCTATATGTACATAATATATATCTATATCATATATGTGTGTATATAGCTATATACATATATGTAATGACCTGAATGGCCTATTTCTTGAGTACCACATTGTTACAGCTAGACCATCAGTATAGCTAATACTTTATCTAAAGCCTATGGATGCTCGAACTAATTTACATGCTTGTACTACCATAGGAGGTAAATCAAGAAAAATATTGGCAGGGCCATATAAAAGTGCACTGATCTGAGGTTTATGACATAGCAGTGGTTAACATAATGGATAACCTTTTTGTTGGAGATTATATAAGGGATCTGTTGATTGTTGAAATTTAGAGTATGAAAGCTGCTTCACTGTGGATGGCTAAGAACAATGGCGATAGTGGTGGTAGGATGATTACTAGTTTTGCTGCAGATTTGTGGGCTATTTTAGGTACCCCAAAATTTAGGAGGAGCTGACTGGTGATCATTTTATTGGGAAGATCCGTGGGCAGATAAAGCATGCTAAGGCTATGGGCTCCCCTCTTTATTTCCCAATGGTAGCGTTGTTTAAGACTTAGCTGCAATATGAGACACACACCACCCTTGTGGTAATTGTTTGAGCTGTAAACATATTCCGAAAATGGATTTCAGCACCCAGTTATAAGAAGAAAATGCCTTTGGAATTCTGTATTTGTTCAACTAAAAATCCAGTACGTATGGCATTAAACCACTGTAAATCATACTATTTGGGAAAGACAGTGATCTGTTTCATACACTGGGTATATGGGAATATCAGGCACAGTACTAATGGAAGTGCGTGTAATGCATTGCAAAGAGTGTAATGGTGACGAGACACTGCCAGTACAAACTGTAATACTTGAATCCAGGTGTTAAGGTTTGTATCTCTTGTTAATATAAGAGGCGAAGATAATGAACATCTATTATTAGATAAAGAAGCTAGGTGGCACTGCAGACTTAAGGCTGACAAGATGCTAGGCCTGAACAGCAGATATTGGTCTTGTTCCTTTCACTGAAAAAGCACTTGTGTCCTAGATCATTACTAATCTGTTTAGGGCTTAGGATTCATTTGTCTTGTAAGAACCTAAATGCAAATAAGATTTAACAGAATAAATAAATGGACTATCTGGATGTCTAATTCTTGTGAAACGAAAGATACCTGGTACTGTACACCTAGGGATCTCCATACCATTACTTGCCATGCAGTCTGATTCCCACTGCATAATCTTAGAGTGTCACATATTTCAAGTGTCACACTCCAGAACCCCATTTATTCCACACCTCTGTATGTCTGTCTGTCTCTTAATGTGTGTGTGTGTGTGTATATGCACACACATGCGCACACACACACATATATATATATATATATATATATATATATATATATATATATATGTGTGCATGTGTGTGTATATATATATATATATATATATATATATATATATATTTTTACTTTACATGCTCGACATTTCAGAAAGCAGAAGACTATATGGCCGAGAACAGATGATCGACTCTTGAAATGTCGATCATGTAAAAAAAAAAAAACAACAATCACTTTAATATTGCTAGCGGGGGGGTGGGGGTAAGCCCCCCTGAACCCCCCAAAGCCTAAATACACCAACTCCAAGATCGCACTACAGGAAGATGGAAGACTTTCCATTCCGCACTGTACGGAGATGCCCATTCTGCATGGTTAACATTTCAAATGTTGATCATATGATCTCGGCCATATGGTCTTCGGCTTTTTGAAATGTCAATCATGTAAAGTAGACACACACATATATATATATATATATATATATATATATATATATATATATATATATATATATATATAAAATAAATGTTTCATTTTGAACGAACACATAATAGATGTCCATATTGTCAACATCGAAACATGGAATGTTGGCACATACTGTGCATAATTTGAGAATTACCCTGGAACAAGCTAAAAAAACAAATGTTTTGCAGGGAGTCAAGCCTTCTGCAAACTCTACACCCCTGGTTATTATATATACTAATTCTGATTTCACAGAATTGCTGGGAAAAGGGAATATTCCCCTACCAGGGGATCGTTTTTCTTTTTCCTACCAAGGGATTTTCATCCCACGCACATGTCGACCAAATGGTGTTAACCTTATGTACATTCGATAAGTAAGACACCCATATGTTAGATATAGACATTAGTTAAAACTTAAGGTCGACATGAAAATGGTCAGCAAAAAAGGTCTAAAACAAATATCAGCAGAATCGATATTACACCATTGAAGAGTGTAGGCCCTTTCCCTCTGTAGTGGAACTCCTGAGTTTGTATATTTAATTTGTAGGTGAATATTTTTTTTTTTATGTTTAGTTTCTGTTGACCTTTTTGGTTCAGTCCTTTTTATTAATATCATTAGATGTATATATAACATGACTGGACGTATATGTGTGTACATATAAACAAACCAAAGGACAAAAGACATACAAGCTATTTAATAAAAACTGCAAAAAATACCTAGCCCAGCTAGAGTCTTCAGCATGTAATATCTTATACTTCCTGTAGTGTATACCCATGGGGTGAATGCAAAAGACCACTTAAGGACATACCAGTGTTTCAGCTATATGCCTTCTGAATGCTCATAACTTTAAGTCTTTATGAGTAAATTCTAGGTAGGTAGGGGTGTGTGTGTGTCTATGTATCTACATATGTAAAATCTGTATAGACCCACACACACAATGTACTTACAAAAACTGATGACTATCCTGGAATACTTTCTGACACACACTTTGTATCCAGCAGACCTTAAATTAACTGTTGAAACTGCCACTGCTGCCCAGCAGGTGTTACAGATGCAGCTTCATTTAGATAAATCAACAGCAATATTAAACGAGTGCATATCACAGTAACTCATACAAATACTGAGTGAGCGTGGACACACAGGGTTGACATATAATTTAATTGTAATGGAGATTTATTTATTTATAACTAAACAGTAATACACAGCATGCAAATTATACAAAAAAAATGTTTGCTCATTTAACTGGTGGTATTAGAATTCTTCTATTATATTTACAGAATGCATTACATTTTGGCTTCCAATCATTACCATGAGGATGATCGGGCAAATGGACGTAATTTGAGAAGGTGGACTTTTTCAAGTTTTTCCTTCCTTAGCCTAAGTTGCATCACTTCTGAAGGTGGTATATAAAGAGATAAGGGAGTGGGTGGAGCATAGCCCCAGTGCAGAAAGCATGTTTTAAAAAGTTTGACTTATAAAACTGTGTTCATTCACCATCTCTGTCCTTGAAGATGTGATAGAGAGTGCTTAACTGGCGGGTCATCATTTAAATTTTTCCCTGGCTTCTAGCTCTCTTTTTTCCCATAATTCTGCAGAGCAAAAGATCCCCTTTACTCTTTGCAGGCTTTCCTTTCTCTGTTCCAAAGTCTCTATTAAAACACCCAGGCTAAAGATGCAGGCTTGTGTCCATTGTATTCTTTTTTATTCTGTTTTGGGTGGCAGCTGGTTCACCTGCTCTCTGCCAACCTTTAGGTTGTCTGCCTTTTAAGTTCTAGTACTTTGGTGAACTTACAGTATGCTCGTTTCTTTACGATGAATGGTTCTTTTCTATTCTGCTGATTCCTTTTATTGCATGCACCTCTAAGATGTTGTTTCCTAAGGATGTTTGTTTACCAGATATTTATCCTTTTTCTTGCAGCAGTTTTCTCCATCAGTTGTGAACTTTGGTTGACCCACTGTTGCCCACATCAATCATAATGCTGTTCTGTGCACTGTCAGCTCACTGGAACCTACATCCAGCCCTATTTCATTCTTTTTTTTTTTAAAACATCTTTATAGCATTATCAGTTGTGACATAGGCATATTTATACAAAAGTAATCAAAGTGTATTAAATTAACATTAACAAACATTATACTTCACATATTTTGCTATATATTGTATAACCTAAACAATATTATGTAAATTAATCATTTCCTGCCCCTTTTTTAAAGAAGAAATATCTTTATTAGACCATCACTTATAAAATAAACAATCACATTTATATAAATGAAAAACCACGCCAACACAATCCTAGTTGCAAGCATTTTACATCACAAGACATACTGACACACTCAGTTGCAAACATTATACATCAGTTATAATCTGCCCTATCATTTTCAGTCAAACATTACGTAGCTCATTTAAATCCTGCCTTCTTTTAAAGCTCATTCCTCCCCTGTGTATATATTGTTCCCACAATTCCCATTTTTTCCTATGTAGTTTGCTCCTACCCTTTTCTAAAGATCTAATTTCCAATTGTTTTATCTCTGTTACTATATTAATTACTTCTAATATAGTAGGTTTAGATTTTGATTTCCATTTTCTAAGGGGTCCAGGGGAGTAAATAGTGTGGGAAGAAATAGCAGGGGAATTGTTATGGCTAGGCTTGTATAGGCCCTAGGGCTGATAGCCTAGTACCAACCTATGAACCTAATTGTTTTTTTGGCAGCTACCACGATTAGACACAGCAGGACCTTGCCATGTTTAGGCAATTCCAATTCTTTATCATAGTTTAAAAAAAATCATCTCCTTCGTCACACCAATCCGCCCACCCAGCATCTCCAACAGTGCATCCCGCAGGGAATCCTTAAAGTCTGCCAACTCACCACACTCCCAGAAAATATGTTCCCAAGCACCTCTTTCTTCCCTGTCACACCTCCAACGTTTGCTGTCTTCCTGAGGAAAAATTCTCTGAAGTCTACTTGGGGTATAAAAATATCTATGTAAACATTTCCAAGCAAAAATTCTAAATCATCCAGATTTTGTTGCATAGTTGGGAGACATACACATATCCTCCCATTATTTCTTTGTGAATTGTTTATCCAGTCTCTCTTCCCAAGCCTTTCTAACCTTCTCTGATTGATTCTTATAGTTTATATCATGCAATATTTGTATGCTGTACTAATTATTCCTTATTTAATTGCAGCTTCTGTTCTAGAGTCTACTAAAAACTCTACCAGTGCTGGTCTTTCGTTTAGGACCCCCATATTTCTGATTACTAACCTGCAGTCCAAATAAATTATTGGCCTCTTCCCATTCCATTATCTTTCACTCTCTAGTTATTTGCTCCCAATACCTTGGTTCCTTTGCCAGTTTTCTCCAGTAAATTCCAGCCCCCTCTTGCCTATTGTCTATATCCCTAATTTGAGTCATCCCTATCAGCAGAATCTCCTTTATCCATTCCCGTGTTGGCTTAGTTCTTAGAATACTTTCTGCTACTTTATGGATATAATCTGTATGATTATTATTTTCTTTAAAGGTCTGCATCCATCCAAATTCCTAGTCTCTCCTTATTTCTTGAGCTTCCCCATTGTTTCAACATCATCCATTTCCACTTTGTATTATAGTTTTCTGCTTGTGCTATGTATAGGGAGCCTTAATTGTGTAGCTCTGAATTACCCCTTCAAACTGTGTAATCCCAATCTGCCCTGTTCTACTGGATGATTCTTGATTCTTGCTGTCTTCCCCTCTCAGGTAAAATCCTTCAGCTCTTTATTAATTACTATCCACAACTTCTCCTCTGGTTGATAAAAATATGCCTGATCTGTGTATAAGACTAAAGGGACTAAAAACAATTTGACTGCTTGTATCTTACTATCCATATCCATATAACAAAGCTTCCATTTTCCCAGTTTTTGTATTATGTTTTGTTTAGTCTCTTCCCACATATCCTTACCTGCCACACCAGAAATATTTGTAATCCATACTCCTAAATATTTCATTTTATCACGTCCCTATAAATACGGATATTGCTGAACCAATTTGTGTGTGGGTACATAGTTTACCACTCTTGCCTTTGTTTTAGCTTCATTAATTTTGCATCCAGAAAAGATTTGAAACTGTCTCAAAATGTTTCACAACACCGTAATGTATCTTTGTGGTTTTGTCAGGTATAAAATATCATCTGCAAATAGAGGGAGCTTTTCTTGAGTGCCATAACACTTATATCCTTGAATTTCTGAGTCCCTTATTTTCTTTGTTAGTGGTTTTAAATAAAATGCAAATAACAAAGGGGAAAGAGGACACCCCCTGCCTGGTTCCTCTGCTTAAGCAAAAATTATCAGAGAGGACCCCACCCACATTAATTTTTGCCTCCGATCCCTCTTATATCCTTCGAATCAACCTTATAATTTTTTCAGGAAATGCAAATGCTTCCATTGCCCTGTGCTCATAAGGTCACAGCTTACGCTGTCAAATGCTTTCTGTGCATCAAGACTCACCAACAACAATGGTATTTTCTTGCATTCTGCTTCCCTCTGGATCATCAGTGCTCTGTTAATGTTGTCAAATATTTGTATCCCCTCCACAAAAAACACTTTCATCCTTATCTATCAATTTTGGCATAACTTTTGTCATTCTTTTAGCCATTATCGACATGAACACTTTATAATCATGGTTTTGTATTGAAATGGGCCTGTAGGAAACTGGGTCTGATGGATCTTTACCCTCTTTAGGTATTATAGCTACCAATGCTTTCTTCCAGGATGTTTGTACTTCTCTAGTTAATATACTGTCAGTATTTTTTTCCTCCTAGTTTCCAAACTTCCACAGGAATACCATCTCTTCCTGGGGACTTTCCTGTAGATTTTGTATACATCACAATTTTTATCTCATCTCCTCTTATCCTATCCATTAGTAATTGAGCCTCATCTACCTCTAACCTTGGCATATTTAATTCTTCCAGAAAGATTTGCATTTGTATCTTTTCTTGATTTCCATATTTCTCTGCTTTATACAGACTTTCATAGAATTCCAGAAATATTTCTAATACCTCTACAGGATCTCTTGTTACCTTCCTTGTTATAGGCTCCCTAAGCTTGATGACCGCCCTTTCTACTTTCTGTTGCCTTAGTCATTGTGCTAAAAGTTTTTGTGCTCTACTGTTAGCAAAAAAGCAGTTTCTTAACAGCAGTCTTTCTAAACACATGCATATTATCTAGGTAATCCCTTATTTTCTGCTTAGCATTCTGCAGTTGATCCTCCTCTTGTTCTGTGAGATTCCCCCTATTTTGTAATACCCAACATTTGTCAGTCCCTCTAAATAAGTATTTTACTTCTTAACCATAGCTCCCTTTCTTTTATTTCCACTCTGTTTTTAAACTCCACCTTAATTTTATCTAGCTCCTTAGCTATAATTTCAGAAGAACTTTCTATCCTCTTTAATAGCTCCTGAATAATCTCCAGTACCCATTCCTTAAATTCCTCTCTCTTCAACAGATATGTGAGAAAGCACCAGTGGCTCATTTTTATTAAATTATCCTGTATTTTTATTTTAGTTATTATTTAGCTTACCAACATCAATTTGTCA
Organism: Protopterus annectens; assembly: GCF_019279795.1. NCBI lineage: Eukaryota > Metazoa > Chordata > Ceratodontiformes > Protopteridae > Protopterus > Protopterus annectens. The sequence continues at coordinate 729,309,117 of NC_056732.1, forward strand.
GTTACAACCATCATTGAAAATAGCACATTTATTATTCATCTTCCTTAGTGTTCTTGAGTTAAAATTATCTATAGACAACATTTCTACAGGTACAAATTAGGACAAAACTCAGCTATGCAAAATCTTAGAGCCTACTTGTTAGGATATACACATCATGATAATAAAAGATACCTTTAAACAAAGTGTGCCTTCATTATGCAGGTCTGCACCTAAATGCATCTATATTTGCAAGTCTAAACTAGCAGTTAATGCAGATACTTTACAGACATTTTATGCCCACCTGCTTAATCCTTAGAAATTGAGCAATGTCTCATGCTACCTCATAATGTTCAGATATGGCCTCCTGCTTTTTCTTCAAAAAACACCTGCAGCCATGAGCTAGCCTGAATGCTATTGTGGAGTTTTATTCCTTGTCAGATGATGTGCTTTTGACTGGAATTTTGTTTCCTATCAATGAAAGTTTTTTTTTCTGCATAACTTGATAGTATTTAACAAACTCTACAGGAATATCTACTTGAAAATCGAAAGTGGACATATTTTCCAGTCAAAATTTCATCAGAATAACTTTATCTCATCTAGAAGAATTTCACCATGAACTTCACTAAGGCAAGTAGTCAGGATTCCAGTTTAAAAAAAAGAACTACAAACTCTAATAACTAATATTTAAGACCTTGCCACAAAGATCGACAAGATTGACTTTAAAATTGATAATTTTAAAGAAAAAGCTACTAAGCAGATGGATCTGCTTCATGAAGATTTAAAACGGCAAAAAATCCAAATAAGTATTTGATGGCAGATTACTAGAAAATAAAAATAACATAGAATTTTTACTTAAGCAAAACACCTCATTACAACATAAACTGGATATTAGGATCTTCGGACTTCAGGAAAACATAGAGGGAAATAACATGTCAAGCTTTCTCAACACTTGGTTATCAGAATTTCTGGATTTACCTGAGGCTATGTTGTTTGGAATAGAGAGAGCCCACCGGTCACTTACATCAGTAAGCAGCACTAATAGGAAACGACCAAGATCAGGCATAGTAAGATTTCTCTCTTCATCTGATAAAAATCTAATTTTGAAAACTGCCAGGTCGAAATTTCCTTTAAAATATAATGACTCTTATCATTCGTTTCGACAATGACTACTCAACAGTGGTAATTGCCAAGAGAACCGTTTTCTTTCTTTTGATTAAAGAACTGAAAAAGGTTCAGATTAAGACTCATCTCTGCAAGGTTGAAGATTTTTCTCCCTGACGGTCCTTCAATGCTTGAGGATCTTGACTCTGCTCAGGCTTTTGTTAAAAATCACAAATTTCTAGAAAATATAGAAGAAATGGATTAGGCTAACCCTTTTCTTAGAATGGCTTCTAATTCTACATGGAAATCTACCAAGAAACAAAGAGACTAAAAAACTAATTAAATACAACACAGTTTACTCGTATACTATGTTAACATTATGGACTTTATTAACAATTTTGTTATGTTATACATTCAAAGTAAGACCTTCTCTTCTCCTTTTTGATGTTTATCTATAATACTTCATTCATACCTTAATTCCGCCTGTCATAATTTAGTATTTTTCTTTTCATTACAGTTACACACAATCTCTTATTTTTTATTTCAGATATTTAAACCTAACTTATAATAATCATATGAATAGCACTTGCTTCATAACATAATGGTTTTACTTATTTTTCTTACCATACTTTATATCTCCACAAAATTAATATTTATATATATCTATACATTAGTAACCTTTTATTTACAATGTAAGAATATGTTGGGACTCTTTAAGGGGAGGTCTAAAGTAAGAAAAATGGTTTTCTTTTCCTTTCTCTTTCTTCTGTTTAGATTTCACATTTCACTTTTCCCTCTTTGAATCTCATGGTATATTCATAAGATAGAAAATATACTTTTATAACAGTTTTCCTCCTTTTTCTTACATATACTTTGATGGGGTAACAATCACAAGATGTGTTATTATTCCTAGTGAATAAAATTACATAATATAAACACTGCATGGTATGTATGTTACACATTTGTTCAGGTAATATAAATGGTGTAGGGTATGTCTGCTGCACATCTGTTCAGGTGATTTATATAAATGTGTCAGGTTGTTTAGACTTCTCTTTTTTGTTTTTTCTTTTTTCTCTCTCCTTTTAATTAATTAATAACAAGGCATATAGGAATCTATACTGGTTAGAAAGTGATGTCTGATATGCATATGTGCTGTAACTAAGATTTTTTTGTAGTATTTATTATGTATATGTTCTGTAGTTGCAAAGGCATTTCTTCTGTGAATGTTTGACAGTTTGGGACCTATGGAGTTCATGGAACCGCGAGTACACTTGTAAAGTGTGTATTTTTGCTGTATTTTGGCGGTTTCCCGCCGATCTATCAGAGACAATTTTCTGCACTTTGCTTATCTCACGCTGCAATTTCATGAGCTAATCTCTCTCTCTCTCTCTCTGAGCCTCTCGGTTAGCCTTGGAACCATTTCTTCTCTTTCACTTTGCATTCTTGGCAATGCTAAGCGGCTTGATGACGTCACTGGCAAGAGATGATCATTTCCAGGAAGGTGTAGACCACATCTACAGCCAAGAAATGGTTTGGTTATTGTTTTTCTTCTGTAAATCACATTTTAAGCTACAGAACAACAAAATCTATGGTCGAGTACAGGATTATTGGAATATTTGGGGCCTTTTCGTATATCTTTGGCTCCCAGAGTCTAGAAAAGTACAGAATCAACATGAAATATACTAAAGGGAGAGAGAGGTGAGGGAAGGGGAAGAAAGAAGATAAAGAACAGTGAAAGCCTTTACTTGTAAACATGTTGTTGTTCTTTTGGCTTTTCCTGATTAGGGGTCGCCACAGAGGAACTCCGGTCCGCTAATGATTGGCAGTAGATTTTTTACGGGTGCCGAGATACCAGCTCGACGCCCAACCTTCAATGAAGGCACGCCCATTCTACGCATGTCTTTTGAATGCCACTCAACCGCGCGGAGGACATGCAGACTCCACACAGAAGGCACTCCAGCAGAGAATCGAACGGGAGAACCTCTTGCTGTGAGGCAACAACACTACCGCTGCACCACCCTGGCTTTACTTGTAAACATGTATGTATTTTATTTATTTATTCTGTATATGTATACATTAATTGCAGTCTACCTCTTTCTTTTTTTCTCTTTCCTTTTCTTTCTTTCTTTTCTTCCAGTTATTTTGATATCTCATATTATGATAAATGTTGCCTTTTTAAAAGTTAGCTCCTACTTAACATACTGCAGTTTTTTGTTTAAATTTCACAAGAGAGGATGTTTCTATCACCATAGTCTATTTGTGTAGTAAGGAGCTGAATACCATAATTGTCCTATCTATTTGGCATCTGCACAAGAAATGTCTATACTTTGACAGTGAATGTTTTTGGGCATAGTTATTAACTGTATTTGATAGGTTTCATTTACTACTGATGCATTGAATACCTCTCAAGGGTATCACTAATAGCAACGTCTGTGTCATTAAGGATGCCATTTTGAGTATAATTGATTGGAAATGTTCATACATGTATAATAGTTTTTTTTTCCTTCTCTTGTATAACTTATAAATATAAGGGAAGAGAGACAGTATGATTTATGAATATATTATTGCAGATTATAATGATTATACAAACATGTCATTACTTGAGTAGCACAGTCTTGATTTTGATATTGTAGGATACATAATATCTAAGTAGAAGTGCTGTATATATAAATAATTCCTTCTATTTATATCAGTTGTAAGGTTGTTGTTTAATCTAGTTAATTCTTTAATATTTATTTAGATATTTTGACTCATCGCTGAATATAAGAATAATATACTGTATTTTATTTGGTCACATGCATTTATCTATAGGGTATTATTTATATGAACATATAGTCATTCCAGATGAATTATTCTAAAGCTGATTTTTTTTTTGTTTTATAAGAAACTTTGTTCTAGTTTGGTTTCCAATATAAATTACATAATCTATACTATTAGTGGGTTTTGAGTTCTGTTGCTATTGTTTAGGGTTTTGATCTCTGTGATTAATGTCATTGGGATTAGGAGTTTACAACTCCAGGTGGGGAGCTATGTTTTGTTATTTTAACCTAGAATATGTACTCATTTTCTTAAAAGAAAGTTTTTTGACATCCAGTGTAGCTTATTCAAAATAAAGTACAGAATACAAAACTCAAGGATTACATATTTTTCTCAATGATTTCAGATTCACTATATTCATTTTTGAACAAATTCATATTTGGAGGGAGATTCTCTTATTTCATGCAGAATATTGATATGTTACTACTACATCACACATACAATTATATAACATGGCCACGTTGAAAGACATGTCACTTAACATAAACGGTCTGAACAACCCCTATAAAAGAAGTAATCTATTTAAATATCTAGCCTTTCATAAACTTAATGTAATATTTTTACAAGAAACTCATTTAATGAAAGATACTATTAAATTCATAGATACAAACAAATATACAATTTATTGTAAGCTCAGAGCATACAAAAAAGAAAAGAGGTGTAGCAATATTGTTGAATAAAGCATCTCCTCTACCCAGAATAATTAAAACATATCAACATAATAAAGGCTTACTTTGTTTGGCTATAGTAGAAATGGGCAAGAAATTGTATACATTAATAAACAATTATTGGATACCCGGTATTGGTACTAATACTATTAGACACATTTTAAATCAAATAATATCTTTATCTGAGGGCCATATTATTATGGTAGGAGACTTGAATTGTATCCTAGACCCAAAAGATACAACCACTTCAGGCAAAAGAAAAATTACACTACAAGCTAAACAACTAATAAAATTCCTAGACATCTATCTACTTAAAGATATATATCATTTTATGGACCATAATTCATTACAATACACTTTCTATTCTTCTTCTTCTCTTGACTGCTCCCGTTAGGGGTCACCACAGCGGATCATCTGTTTCCATTTCTTCCTGTCCTCTGCATCTTGCTCTGTCACACCAACCACCTGCATGTCCTCTCTCACCACATCCATAAACCTTATCTTAGGCCTTCCTCTTTTCCTGTTAGCTGGCAGTTTCATCATTAGCATCTTTTTCCCAATATACTCTGCATCCCTCCTCAGCACATGTCCAAACCAACGTAATCTTGCTTCTCTGGCTTTGTCTCCAAACCTTCCAACCTGGGCTGACCCTCTAATATACTTATTCCTAATCCTGTCCAACCTCATCATACCCAGTGCAAATCTTAACATCTTTAACTCTGCCACATCCAGCTCTGACTCCTGCCTTTTTGTCAATGCCACTGTCTCCAACCCATATAACATAGCTGGTCTCACTACCCTCTTGTAGACCTTCCCTTTCACTCTGACTGGTACTCGTCTGTCACAAATCACTCCTGACACTTTTCTCCACCTACTCCAGCCTGCCTGTACTGTCTTCTTCACCTCTCTTCCACACTCACCATTACTCTGAACTGTTGATCCCAAGTATTTAAACTCATCCACCTTCGCCACCTCTACTCCCTGCATCCTCATCATTCCTCTATCCTCCCTCTCATTCGTACACACATATTCTGTCTTAGTCCTACTGACCTTCATTCCTCTTCTCTCTAGAGCATATATCCACCTCTCCAGGGTCTCCCCCACCTGTTCCCTACTCTCACTACAGTTCACAATGTCATCTGCAAACATCATAGTCCACTGGGACTCCTGTCTGATCTCGTCTGTCAACCTTTACATCACCATTGCAAATAATAAAGGGCTCAGAGCTGATCCTTGATGTAATCCCACCTCCACCTTAAACGCATCCATCACTCCCACCGCAGACCTCACCTCTGTCACACTACCCTTGTACATATCCTGTACCACTCTTACATACTTCTCTGACACTCCCGACTTCCTCATACAATACCACAACTCCTTTCTAGGCACCCTGTCATATGCTGTCTCTAAGTCCACAAAGACACAATGCAACTCCTCCTGACCTTCTCTGTACTTCTCCATCAACACTCTCAGAGCAAACATCACATCTGTAGTGCCCTTTCCTGGCATGAAACCATACTGCTGATCACTAATCATCACCTCCCTTCTTAACCTAGCTTCTACTACCCTTACCCATAACTTCATGCTGTGACTGATCACTTTAATCCCTCTGTAGTTATTACAGCTCTGCACATCACCTTTATTCTTAAAACACAAAACATATTCTAGAATTAATAGAATATTACTTTCTACACAAATAATTAATAATCTGGTTAACAGTAAAATCACATCATGCCCAATTTCTGATCATAATACTATTCTATTTGAACTTAATATTAATACCCCTAATGTTCAAATTTAAAGAATCCTGGCATATTTTACACAGCTTAAAGATTTTTAATAATTTTTAAAAGGAGACACAAAACTTTATAAATATAAATTCAACTTCTGACACTCAAGATATATTTATTTGGGATGCTTTAAAAGCATACTTGTATGGACAAATTAAACAGATGGCATTACAACAAGATGAAAGTTTGGGATAAAGACACAAGAACAACACAGGATAATCTGGACAAATTACACATAAAAAATAAAGACAATTGTTCCTCTAAAAATATAAGAGATGAGATATACAAATTAAATGAATATAGATCTATTCATCACAAAACGATAACTTTAGAAATATATTAATTTCTTGCCTATTCAGTAAATCCTAAACATTTATCAAACCTTAAGAATAAGACTAAAAGATTAAATAAATATAATTATATTAAAGAAATCTACTCTGAGAAAGAAAAGAAAGGTGCACAGTATTCAAGCTATATTAGAATAGTTTAGATATCATTTTCATTAAATCAATCAGTCTACACAACAGTCAGAAGACGATATAAAAAAATTTATTAATAAAAGCATATATAATAAACTAAAACAAATAGAAGTTGTTGATAAGCAAATTACTTTATCAGACATACAAAATCAAATCAATAAGCTTAAACCTAATAAAGCATCGGGAAATTATGGAATTATTCCAGAAATATATAAAATGATGCCTAAAATGGCTATTACTCTACTGCACAATGTATATAATGTTGCCCAGAATAATAATAATAATATACCCCCAAAATGGAAATACACATTCATATTCCCTATACTAAAATCAAATAAAGACCCAAAATACTGTTCCTCTTACAGACCAATATCCTTACTGAATATTGATTATAAGATGTTTATGAACATATTCTCAGAAAGATTAAAAAGGTTCTCACCCCAATTAATAGATGAAGACCAGACAGGATTTGTATCTAATAGAAGTACCTTTGATAATATAAAACGAACTTTAGCCATTATTGACTTCTCTCAAAGGAAAAAGAGGAACTTAACATTAATTAGTCTTGACATAAGTGCCACTTTTGATTCAGTTAATTGGAATTATTTGTTTATTCTTCTGGAGTGCCTAAATTTCTCTCTCAACTTTATTAACCTTCTAAAACATTTATATGAAGAAACTTTTGCATATATCAAAATAGGGTCATATAATTCAAATAAAATCCCTATCATAAAAGGTACCAAACAAGGATGCCCTCTCTCACCTCTATTCTTTACTCTGATTATGAAACATTGGGCAAATTAAATAAGGAATAATAACAATATAGAGGGCTTGGAGATAGATAAAGACATAATAGGATTCAATTGTTTGCAGACAATATATTATAACCACAAGAGGAAATGACTCCTCATTTTTGTCACTTTTTGAATCTATCAAAACTTTTTAAATGATGTCTGGCTTATCATTTAATGACAATAAAACCAAAATCTTACCCATATACCCTAATAATATAAAAAAAAAATTAAGGACTATACTCATCGTATCCCTAATACAGATCATATTACTTATCTTGGAATTATTCTTGCCAAAGATATAAAATCAATAATACAATTAAATTATAACAAATGCTTGCAAAATATTCAAGATTTATTTTCAAATTGGAATACAATACTATTCACTACTGAAGAAAGACTAACCATTATAAAAATGATAATTTTATCCAGAATGTTATACATTATACAATCTATTCAAATTCTTCCTTCAAAAAAGTTTATTAATAAATTAAACGCTCTGATTTTAAGATTCTTTTGGTCCCCAAAAAAACAAGAATCACAATTAATCAACACATTAATAGTTGGAATAATGGCGGGATAGCATTTTCAGATCTAAATCTTTACTCGATCTCCTCTATAATTAGAACAAGCTTTTAGATATTACTTATTCAGCTAAATGGAAATATTTCTAGGAATTATCAGCTATGCAGCTTATAATGAGACCTTCAGCATATCAATTAGAAATTATAAGTACTCCTATTATATGGATTTTAAAAGATTATTTTGTCACTCATGTTAATCCTAATCATACTGCCAGTTACATACATACTATTATAATTAACTTTAGGAATTGTATATATAAACATATTAATACAAATATTGTTTTTCTTATTATTCCCCATAGCATTCACACAAAAGACTTCTTTAACCTCAGATTTTAATAAGATTACCTTATTTAAAAATAATGAACTCAAATTTTGGTTCCAATTAACATCTGAATACAAGACCAAATCAATCGATCATATTATACTGGAGTATGGACTTGATAAATCCATATGGATAGATATACAAACACTCATAGTATATCTTGACAATAAATTAGAATTAATTTCATCAACTAATAAACATGACACTAAGATATTATTACAATTTTTTCAATCAATTCTATTACATAAACATACTTATTTAGGTAATATCTCCTTTATTTACAGAGTTTTGAGAGAGGAAATATTTTGCTGTCCACATAACTACTGGAACTACTATAGCTCAATTAACAATAATCTCCCAAGTGAGCAAGACAACCCCCAGGAAAAACATATTTTTCTTTGTAATGGAAAATATATACTTGGAGATTTATGAACATATCTTTTTACACACCATAATTAATGAATAAAATCAACAAAAAAAAACAAAACATTTGTAATAGATGTAACTGTAGTGTACATATTAACTGGGCTCATATGTTTTTTGATTGTCCTTCTTTAAACACCTTTTGGAATAATATAAATTAATTTTTACAAGCACTTTTTTCAGATAATTTCATATTGAATAAATCTTTGGTTATATTTGATGCACCTATTCCACAATGTGTTAAAAAAATAAAACAATCATTGCTATCGACCATATTGGCAGTGGCTAGAAAGACCATAATGAAAAATTGGATCTCAAAATATCCTCCTACATTTTCTGAGTTTACTAATACGTTAAAAGATGCATTTCATCTACAGATAAAAAACACAATTTCTAGAACAACTAGAAAGACATATGAACAACATTTGTGGGTTAATATGCAAAATTTGTTGGAAAAGAATGAACCTCTTTCATAAATGTAATTGACTTTCCTCTTTTCATCTGTGAAATAAGCTACAAACTGAGGATTACAGTGTATTCTAAAGTATAAATACTGGATGTCTTTATATATACTTTAGTTTATATGATTTTGTTAATTTTATATTCATATTTAAACGTGATAAATGTATGTTATTAATTCTTAAATTTGTAATTGATATTCTTATACAATTCTATGTGATTGCTTATAAGTTTGTTATAATCAAAATCATTTAAAAAAAAAAGATGTTGTGCTCCTAGCCAACATACAGAAATAACAAAAAACAATGAAAGAGATGAAAGCATTAACAAGGTTCCTACCTCCTTTTCAGTTGGTAAATGCTTCACTACCCACTTGCAAGAAACTTCCTTCTATATTCATTGTTATTTTTACATGCCAGGGTGCTCCTCATCCAGACATCCATATGTATTTTGAGAATTCCCTAGCTATCTTCTCCCTCAAGGTTTCTTGCATCCTCAGAACTTTTTCTTCTGTCTCAGTCTCCCATCATAATCTTCCTGCCTTTGGTCACCCAAGCCACGTAATTCTCTCTATTCTTCCCTCTGTCTCCTGTCTTTTTGAGGAGAGCTCTCCCTCACTGTAGCTTCTTTATCAACATTTCTATGGTATCCTTTTGGAACTTACCCTCACTAGAGGAAGCAACATCCTTGACCTGGTTATTACTAACATGGGCAACTGTTGCTCTACACCAATAGTCAATTCCTCCCTGGTTAGATCCGACCAGAAACTAATCACCATGGAAATCCACATCTCACTCACACCCCACCACAAAGGTATCTATCATGAAAAACCTCTCCAAAGTGGACTTTGGACTCCTAAAAACAGAGGTGGCTAACTTCACGGCACCTATCCAGTGGAAAATAGATGCATGACTGCCGAATCATACACCAATGCACTGTACAAACACGTACATAAATACATGGAACTAGCCATACACAACAGAATCAGGATGCTCTCCTCCAAAAAAAGGAAGCCAGTATGGTGGTCACCTGCCATTAATAAGCTCTACAACAGAAGGAAGAAGCTGTTGCAGAAAAAGGTGAAGTCCCAAGACAGGAAAAAGTCCCTTATTAGCCTCAACAAAAAGTTGAGATCCCTCATCAAAATCTCCAAAGCCAGCTATGAAGGCAGAATTGCAGCAGACACTAAAAACAACCACAAAGCCTTCCATAATTATATCAAGGATCTCCATGGCAATACCCATATTTGCTCTGAGTTACTGCACAATGGTACCTCCTATACTGAGCCAACAGATATTGCCAACATATTGGCTGACAGATCCAGTGCCAACTTTACCCCCCCCCCCCAATAGACCAGTCTCAATACCGGAAGAATGCTAGGCACCCAACATTACTGCAGCACAGGTTAAAGCTGCATTGTCTAAGGCCAAGAATACAGCTTCCTTGGTGTAACCGACAATATCACTGGCTGTGTTCTACATTAATTACAGAGTGAACTGGCACCGCATCCATGTGCTCTGTTCACTCTCAGCCTCACCTCAGGCTTTGTCCCTACCAAATGGCACACTGCTACAGTCATCCCTCTCCATAAAGGAGGGCTGACTACAGACCCTGGAAATTATCGCCCCATTAGCCTGATGAGTCTGATATGTAAGGCTATGGAGCACATCATCATGGACCTAATTAACAAGGATGTGGAGAATCTCCAAATTCTAGATCCCACGCAATTTGGTTTTGTGAAAGATAGATCATGCCTGCTCAACCTGGTTGACTTCTTTGAGTCAGTGACCAGAGCAGTGGATGGAGGTAAGGCAGTTCATACTGCCTCAGCCAATCATAGCCTCACCTCAGGCTTTGTGCCCATTGAATGGTGCACCATAACAGTTATCCCACTCCACAAGGGGGGGGGGCCACAACAGACCCCGGGAACTATCACCCCATTAGCCTGACGAGCCTCGTCTGCAAGGCCATGGAACATATCATCATGGAACTCATAAACAAAGACATTGGAGCTCTCCAAACTCTGGCCCCCTCTACAGTTTGGGTTTGTAAAAGGCAGATCATGTCTCCTAAACCTGATAGACTTCTTTGAAGTAGTCACCAATGCCATAGATGAGGGTAAGGTGGTTCACACAGCCTATCTAGATCTCGCCAAGGTGTTCAACACCATCCCCCACTCTGGAATTATAGATAAACTCACTAAACTAGGTATAAATCCCTACGTCACAAGATGGGTTGCCAACTGTCTTATTGAAAGAACCCACACCGTGAAAGTAGCAGACTCCAAATCAGACTTCAGACCAGTGACAAGTGGAGTACCACAGGGTTCAGTCCTGGGTCCTCTCCTGTTTGGTATCTACTTCTCTGAAGTACAGGCTAGCACAGAAGGTCTTTGGCAAGCTAAATTCGCAAATAACTGCAAACTAGGAGCCATAATTGAAACTCCTAATGATGTGGACATCCTACAAAAGGGCCTCACTGAAACAGATGCCTGGTGTCAAAGACATGGTCTCAAGCTCAATGCCAAAAAGGGCATTGTCATCCCGTTTGGTAAAAACTCTGTACCCATGAACTACCACATAGGCGGTAGTCTACTTAACGCCGAAAGTGTGATGAGACCTTGGGACACAGGTGGACAGTAGTCTCTCCTTTGATAATCACATCGCCACAGTGGTCAGGAAATCCTTCTATGTGGCACACCATCACAAAGGGTTTCTCATCCAAAAAAAAGAGGTCATTGTTCCCCTCTACTCATCACTCATTAGACCCATTATAGAGTGCAACACCCCTTTTGGTATGTACCTCACAAGACATCTACAACAACTGGAAAGGCAGCAAAAATACCTCACAAAGAGCATTACTGGCCTCAAACAGATGCATTACGCAGACAGTCTCAAAAAACTCCAGCTTTACTCCGTCGCATATCGCCTACTCAGAGGCAATCTCTGCCTAACATACAAAGCTATGTCAAACCCAGAGCTGTTGGACATGCTCCACTTAAAGAAATCCCAATCCCTCCGAGCTACACGCTCTAGGGACCTAAACCTTGTCACCACAATAAACAGAATATGCAGGAGGAATAGATTCCTGTCCCAGAAACTTCCCATACTCTGGAACAGACTACCTATCTATGTCAAACAGAGCTCCTCATCAGCACTCTTCAAGAAAAATCTTGATGACTGGATAGGTAATAGGAAATTCACCCCGGGGATCACTTCTGTGGTTCTGCTTGATAGGGGCACAGGAAAATAATTTTCTTGGGTGGCGAAAGCCAGTGTACTTTTTTGGCTAGGCTTGTATAGGCCCTAGGGCCAATAGCCTAGTACCTATCTATCAACCTACCTCGATCTGGCCAAGGCCTTTGATACCATTCCTCACTCAGGAATTATTGATAAACTCAGCAAACTAGGCATCAACCCCTATATCATTAGGTGGGTTGCAAATTGGCTCACAGATGGAACCCACAGTGTGAAAGTAGCGGACTCCACGTCAGACTGCCGACCAGTCACGAGTGGAGTCCCACAGGGATCAGGCCTGGGTCCTCTTCTGTTTGGCATCTACTTCTCAGAAGTTCAGGCCAACTTGGGGGGACTCTGGCTGTCCAAATTTGCAGACACCTGCAAGCTGGGAGCCATTATTAGCTCCCCAAGTGATGCAGATATCCTGCAGAAAGGCCTTAGTGAGACCAATGACTGGTGTCGAAACCATAGCCTTAAGCTTAATGCCAAAAAATGAGTAGTCATCCCCTTTGGGAAAAACTCAGTTCTCACTAATTACCACATCAATGGTAGCCCACTGAACACTGAAGGCATTATAAGAGATCTGGGGACACAGGTTGACAGCAACCTTTCCTTCGACCACCACATTGCCACTGTGGTCAGAAAGTCCTCCTATGTGGCATATCTCATTGCCAAGGGTTTTGCATCCAGGAAGAAAGAGGTCATCATTTCTCTCTACTCTTCCCTCATTAGACCAATCATAGAGTATAATGCCCCATTTGGCATGTACCTCACTAGACACCTGCAACAGTTGGAGAGGCCACAAAAGTACCTTACAAAGAGGATCCTAGGCCTTAAACACATGTCCTACATGGACAGACTCAAAAAACTCCAGCTATTCTCTGTCTTATATCGTCTACTAAGAGGCGATCTCTGCTTGACTTACAAAGCCACATCTGACCCAGCTCTGTTTGCAATGCTACATCTAAAGAAATCCCAATCCCTCCGCACCACGTATTCCAGAGACCTCAACCTCATTGCCACAATGAACAGAACATGCCGGAGGGACAGATGTTCTTCATCTCACATTGCTGCAGTCCTTACACTTGGGTAGTCCGCTGTCCTCGGTCGGCCCGAATATCAAAGTATAAGGCTGACGTCGGTCATTTGACTGACATCAGGACATCAGGGTACAAATGCGCATGACCGACGTCATATCCTCAGTCTTTTTTGCCGCATGGTCCGATGCAGAAGCAGCGTTGCAAGTGCCGGTTGGCGTTCTGAAATTGTTCGATTTCGGAGTTTCAGACCGAGTCAAAGTTGAATATTTTAGTTTTCTTGCCTCAGTGGTTTACCAGATGTCAGAAAAAGTGAATAATTGTATTTCTTGTGGGAAACAGATATAGTGACTACCATACTTTGTGTATTCCTTGTTTAGGGCCTGAGCACGACGTTGTTGGGTGTCGCTCTTGTGCTAGATTCAATAAGCGCACTATTAAGAGAAGATTAGATTGTGCCAGGTTAGTCTTGTGCAATTATAAAATGCTGTCGGATGCTCCGCTTCTTGGACAAAGCAGTTAAACCTAGGCTAGAGGAACGTTCTTTAGAGGTGTCGGTGGAGCTGGTGGTTCCATTTGGGATCCCAGGGAGAGACTTTGTTATTGCAGGATGTGGCCTCTCAGGAGGCAGGCCAGGCTGATGGGGCTTCTCAGGTTACTATACTCCCTCCTGCCTAGGGTGGTTAGGCCCTCTCCTTCTGTTTCCAAGGCTTCTCCCAGGGGCAGGCCAGGTTTAGCTTCAGTTGGTGTTACCCCTAGCTCTTCAGGAACTGTGCCCAAGAAGCATATGCTTAAAATGGCAGAAGATTTGATTACTTTGATTAGGGGTTCTATGCCCCCTCCTGATAAGAGACCTAGGGTGGAGCCTGAGCTAGGGAGTTTTGAGCAGGCTTCAGATGTTTCAGAGTCTTCGGCTGAAGACTTGCAGGAGTACTCTCCTTATTCTGATTCTGATGTGGATGATTCTACTCCTTCTGCTTCTCCTCCTGAGGATTTTTCTTTTTCAGAAACTCTTCATTACATGAGGGAGCATTTTAAGTGGGAAGGTCAGGACGTGGTAGGGGCAGAGCTCAGGGCTCTTTCAGGCCTAGAACAGGGAGTTCTCCTGCACAGTCTTCGGGTGAGGGCAGGGGTCAGTCCTTTCGTAAACAGACCCAATGACCTACCTTTTCAGCTGCCAGAGCCTTCTCGTCTGGCAGCACCTTTGGGAGGAAGGTTGGCACTTTTCAAAGAAAATTGGAGTTTAATTACCCAAGACAGATGGGTATTGGATATCATACACCACGGTTACAGGTTTTATTTCCATACCTTGCCTCCTTTCAAAGGCATGCCAGACGTTCCTCCTCAACAAAGAATAGAGGCTCACAAGCAAGTTTCTCTGTTACTCCAAATAGGGGCCATACAGCCGTCCCTATGCCAGAAGTGGGCCTAGGATTTTATTCTCGCCTGTTCCTAGTACCAAAGAAGGGGAACACGTGGAGACCAATTTTGGATTTATCTACCCTCAACACTTATCTGGACATTCCCAAGTTCAAAATGTTGATGTTACAGCAGCTTTTACCTCTGCTGGGCAAAGATCATTGGATGGTAACTTTGGATCTCAAGGAGGCTTACCTTCATGTTCCTATCAGACTAAGTTGCAGGAAGTATCTGCGTCTGAGCTGGGACTTCTCACTATCAGTTCTCTGCATTGCCCTTTGGCTTATCTACTGCGAGTGTTCATGAAAGTTCTGGCTCCAGTGATAGCTTTCTTCAGGCTAAAAGGAATACAGATCTATCCTTATTTGGACGACTGCCTGATTCTGGCTCAAGGAAGGGAAGAGCTTCTTCATCATTTGGAATATGTGATAGCAGTGCTAAGATGCCTGGGGTATTCTGTGAACGAAATAAAGTCCAGTCTAGTACCCTCTCAGGACATGTGCTTTCTGGGTGTGAGACTGAATACAGCATCCCAGATGGCCTTTTAACCCCGGACAAACAAAAGAGTCTATCCCTTTACTTCCATCAACTATCTCATCAGTCCGGGCTGACTGCAAGGACAGTCCTTCAAGCCTTAGGGTTCATGGCATCTTGTATTCTGGTGCTTCCCAATGCCAAACTGCATATGAGGAAGCTGCAATGGTATCTCAAAAATGTATGGACACAGCACTGCCAGGATCTGGACACTGTCATTCAAATAATACCTTGCATTCAAAAGGAATTTTTGTGGTGGGCTCAGGAATGTCACCTAAACAAGGGACTCTCTGTGACCCGGCCAGAGGCGAGTCAGATTTTAACGACAGATGCCTCAGACAAAGCTTGGGGAGCTCATCTAAATGGAAAGTGGATACAAGACAAGTGGCCTGCCAGACTACAACATCTACATATCAACCTGAAGGAGATGTTAGCAGTCCAGTTTGCATTAATAGCTTTCAAGGATTTACTTCTTCCAGGGCAGGTGTTGATTCTAACAGACAACACAACTGTCATGTGGTACATCAACAAGCAAGGGGAACGATTCTTATCCTCTATGCAGGCAAGCAATGATTTTGTGGGAGACTGCTCTCAGTTTACAGCTCAATCTTCAGGCAAGGTTTCTGCCAGGAGCACAGAACTCCTTAGCAGATGTGTTGAGCAGACAATTATGGATCCCCACGAGTGGAAATTGGATCCTCATGTATTTCAGAAATTGACAGTGTCATGGGGAACTCCAGACATAGATCTGTTCGCTTCTCCACTAAACCATCAGCTGCCAAAGTTTTGCACAAAAGGTTTCATCCCACAGCTTGGAGAGTGGATGCTCTTTCTTTCAATTGGAGCAATCTTCATGTGTATGCCTTTCCACCTCTGCCTCTCCTCCCAAAGGTACTTCTAAAGGTCAGACAGGACAAGCCAAGGATGATTTTAATAGCTCCAGATTGGCCTCGACAGCACTGGTACCCATTGCTGAGAAGTCTAGGAAGCCTCCATGGCCTTTGCCTTCGATTCCACACCTGTTGTCACAGGAGGACAGCCATTTGCTCAATGTCAAGCTTCACTCTCTGCACCTAACAGCCTGGCATATTCTGTTTTGAACCATAGTGGGCCTCCACTTCCTCAGCAAGTTTTGAATGTTATTTTGGAAGCTAGAAGGCCTAGTACAAGGAAAGTGTACGCAGATAAATGGAAGAGATTTTTATTTTGGAGTGCAGCAAAAGATTTTGATGTTTCTGAGCCTAATTTGAGTGTGGCTCTTCAATATCTTACTGAGTTACTGGACAAAGGTTTGTCTTTCTCTTCTATTAAGGTTCATGCTGCAGCAATTTCGGCTCACTATGATTGTGACCCACCATTGTTTTCTCATCCTTTGTTCAAGCAATTTCTTAGAGGGGCAAAGAATATAAGACCCCACGAAGAGCTCCTACTCCTGCTTGGGATCTCAATTTTGTGTTGGAGAAACTCACTCTACAACCTTTTGAGCCTGCAGCTACTTCTGAGTTGAAATATTTATCATGGAAGACTGCTTTTTGTTGGCCATTACCTCTGCAAGAAGGGTTTCTGAATTGCAGGCCCTTATGGCGGTTGAGACTTTCTTGATTTTCCATAAGGATCGGGTACCTTTAATCCTTCCTTTATGCCTAAAGTGGTTTCTAGTGTGGCTTTAAACCAAACTATTCATTTGCCTACTTTTTATGCAAATCCCCAAAATAAAGGGGAAAAGATTTTGCACACTTTAGATGTACACAGGCAGTTGCGATATTATTTGGACAGAACTAAAGGGTTCAGGCAGTCTCAGCAGTTGTTTGTTTCTTTTGCTTTGGGTTCTCAGGGCAAGCCTGTGTCAAAACAAACTATATCTAAGTGGATTGGGTTTTGCATTGCTTTCTGTTATTCCCATCATGGCAAGGAGATTCCAGCTGGGATTAGGCCTCATTCCACTAGGGCTACTGCCACTTGACAGCCTTTTGAGGGAGTGGCAACCAAGGATATTTTGGAGGCAGCTACTTGGAGTTCAGTGCATACTTTCTCTAGGCATTATCACCTACCACTTTACTCTAAGTCCAGGGCTGGTTTTGCCACTGCTGTTTTGCAGGGCATTTTGGCAGCTCCTGCTTCCTTGTAGTTTGGCCATCCTCCCTTACCTCTGCTTTGGGATTCTACCCAAGTGTAAGGACTGCAGCAATGTGAGATGAAGAACATAGTACAGTTTTGTACCTACCATAAATGTAGATGTTCGAAGATCCACATTGCTGCAGTCAGAGGTGGTTGTGTGGGTTGGGTTGTAAATATTGTGTATATTGTATATATTGTACATATAATTAGTGCAAGGGTGGTTGGTTGTTTGTTTGCTGTCTTTTGGTTTTGACCTTTATGTTTAGGGTCTTCTGACATCTGGGGCAAGAAAAGACTGAGGATATGACGTCGGTCATGCGCATTTGTACCCTGACGTCCTGATGTCAGTCAAATGCGCCTTGACCCCTTTGATAATCGGGCCGACCGAGGACAGCGGACTACCCAAGTGTAAGGACTGCAGCAATGTGGATCTTCGAACATCTACATTTATGGTAGGTACAAAACTGTACTGTTCATAACCCAGAGACTACCCATGCTCTGGAATAGACTTCCCATATGCGCCAAGCAGAGCACCTCACCTAGCCCTCTTCAAGCAAAACCTTGATGAGTGGATGAGTAATAGAAAGTTCACCCCAGTGATCACTCCAGTGGCTCTACTTCATAGAGGCACTGGAAACTAACGACGGGCAGCACAATGGCAGGCAATTCTGTGGGCTAGGCTTGTAAAGGCCCCAGGCCCATTAGCCTAGTACACACCTATGAACTGTACCATCCTTCGACGTATACTCTTAGTTAGACCTGTACTTCCATGGTTCTGGGCCCATTTAAGACCATCTTGGCAAACCAGCTGAGATCCTTGGTGAGTGTCCTGCTCTAGTCCAGCAGTTCTCAAGTCATGAGAAAGAGATCATGGGCTACCTTCTATGATCTGTTCAGGACCTATGTGGTCAAATGGCATTTCCTCACTTGTGCCACTTATTGTGTTCGCAAAATCATTCTCTTTTCGCTTTAATCACCATCTAATTCTACCTGCAGCAGCATCTCTATAGATGTGAATGGCATTCTCTTTTTTAGTTCAGAGTACATTTCTCGTCCTTATTAATTTCAGTATTGCAGGGTTAGGAAAGCTGCTGCCACTAATTACTTTATATACTTACTTGAATATAACAAACATTGTCTTTTTTTTTCTGGTATATTTCTAGTGCAAAATCCTGTACTATTTTAACTCAACACCTATGTGGTGTGAAATGTTGCAGGTCTATGTATACTGATCAAATGTTGAAGTCATTGAACATCTGATCAGCGAACACATCCCAGCGAAAATTCATTAATTGAACTTTCACTTCAGCGAATGCGTGAGATGGGGAAAGTAACTAGTTGGCCAGCATTTCCCCGTCTCATATACTGCATTATTTCAAACCCACACAGGTGGGAGGCTTCGCCCCCACATACCCCCAGCTATATACACCAATCTGAGATGGCATTGCAGTGGGGGGAAAGGGGAAATTTCCTGATGTTAGCCAACTACTTCCATGCCCTTTTCCCCACTGTAGTGCAGTCTCAGAGTTGATATATATAGTTGGGGGGGGCACAGCCCCTTCACCTGGGTGGCTATGAAATCTATGAGATGGGGAAGTGTTGGCCAACTAGTTAGTTTCCCCATCTCACACATTTGCTGAACTGAACTTTCAATGAATGAATGTTCACTGGGTTGTGTTTGCTAATGGGATGTTAGATGATTTGAACATTTAATCAGTAAACATAGACCCAGAATGTTGCAGCTCCTACAGCCTACATACATCCTTGTATTCAGAGCATTTTCTGAAAAAATCACCTTAAAAGCATGGGGTCTATATTACAACAATGAAAAATTAAAATATCGAGCGCTCACATGAGCAAAAAAATTAAACATGAAATCACTATTGTGGAGGGCTGCGACCCCCACACCCCCCACTAAATATATATTCCTACTCCGAGATTGCACTACAGTGAGGAAAGGGCAGATATTCCGATCTTCACTGTACTGCGATCCAGAGAACTAAATATCGAATTCCTGATTTTTCGCTCATGTGAGCGCTCAATATTTTAATTTTTCGTCGTTCTAAAGTAGACCCAAAAGCATATGATAATCAAGGCTTTTCTGCTGTGGGACATCCAAAATTAACAATCTCAGTGTAATTTTATTAATAAATCCTTGCCCTTTCTAATTTTGTGCATTATAAGCTGGTAACTCACATAGTAAGAAGTCTACCCCAAGAATGGTCTGTACAAGAAGCTATGGATGTTAACTGGAAGTATAGAAAAAGGTGCTATATGCTTGAATTAGTTACCACTGAACCACACATTTTAAAGCACCTTCTAAAAGATACAGCTATAACGGTGACATTTTACAGTCATTGCCTTGGTTTATCTGTACTTCCTGGTAACCTTTCCAGCCTTTGTGCTCTGATTTTCTTTATCCAGTCAGTCAATTCCTTCTGTAACTTGCTCTACACATCTCACCACTTCATTCCTTTCCAAACCTTCATTCAGTCCAATAATAATGAAATTGTGTGTGAGATCTTCATTCTAGGTTATACTGTTTTTCTAGTAATTATTCTATACATGCATTTACTTTAACCCCCCCCCCCCCTTGCAGTTTATATACCCTTGTATACCTTCCATTCTGTCCAATACACAATGCATAGCATCAGTCATCAGCTGAGTCTTTTTATCATGATGTCTAACTTCCTCTACATCCATTTTCAGAGCTATGAGTTCTGTGGCAACATCCTTATGCCGCAGGATTATGTTGACCATGACTTCCATAACTACAATTTATGAACTTCAAAAAGGTCATTTTTCACTACAGAACTTTAAAAGCATTTTTTATTGTTTTGGGCTGATTTACCTTCCAATACTGCAATTACAAATGATTTAATCCACCATCTTATACAGTGCGTAATGTGACTTCCCACCCCATTAATCTTATAGATTTGATTATATTTAGGTTTCTACAGTTGCATTAAGTAGTACTCACTTCACTGTGGTACTTTACTGATTTCTCCCAAATGCCTTCTGTCAGGATTATTGGGGAGATACTTTAATGTGCACCTCTATCATATCCTTGCTCTTATGGTGACATATTCATCCTCTTAGCTTCTTTGTGTGTGTGTGTTTTTTTCACTGTGCGACAGGAGTACAGCATTTCCTTTCAGACTCATGTGACCTTTTCATGATGCGTTTTCCCAGGGTTGTAAATGTTGTCCACAGAGGTCAGTATGAATGCTCAGTTTTAGAACTGCATTTATGACTTTTAATATGCAGGTTTTATCATGGTTGTGGTTTTCA
The DNA here is from genome assembly GCF_019279795.1 of Protopterus annectens. Lineage (NCBI taxonomy): Eukaryota > Metazoa > Chordata > Ceratodontiformes > Protopteridae > Protopterus > Protopterus annectens. The sequence goes on from NC_056732.1 coordinate 729,330,171, forward strand.
AATGAGATTAGACCAGGTGATTTTTTATTTTACAGTAGACTCCCTCTTATCTGGCCTGTCTTTAACCAGCCATCAAATTTCTGCCACAGCCCTAGCAAAAGACAACAGAGAAGAACAACACTTATGCCTCCTCTGGGCTAAATAATGACAGACATTTGAGTTTTAGACTTCATATTCATTAGAAAAATGCATACCAACACAAATCCTGTTGCTCTAGCTGATTTATAACCTATAAATGCTACTTTTTATGCTTTTTCTGATTAACCAGCCATTCGTTTATCCAGCCTAAGGTCCAGTCCCAGTGAAACCAGATAAGAGGGAGTCTACCGTATATTTTTATTTGTTTACACTGGGAACTAGAAAAGGCCTATTGGAAAAAGGAAGTACCTCTTTGTAGCCGGCCATTTTATCTTACAAGTCACGTTCATGACTAATTGTGGGATTTGAATAGTGGGCCAAGTAACTGAGGAGCCAGTCCAGAGGATAGGACTGATGGTGACCAGTCCTGTTATCTCAGAGAGGGAGTGGGCTTGCAAGCTCTACTAGAAATCTGAAGGCTAGCTTCAGCTACACACAGCTTTGGGTGAGCCTGCATGAAGACAATATGTTGTGAAATAGCAGAGAGGCAACCAGGGTCCAGCACTTGTGTACATTGTGTGCTTGATATTCAGAAGTAGCAAGCAAGCAGAAATAAAAAAAAAAATTAAAAATAAAATCCTCCCAGTAACTTGTGGGAATGATGGTTAATTGGAGCTTAACTTTCATTTCCCACTACTGTGGCATTGTGTGGTAACCGAAAAGCTAATTCCTTCTTACAAGCTGAGAAGGTAGAACCTTCACCTGGCCATGATATTGGCTGCTGCACAGTGTAGAAAAACAATGACAAATGAGTTAGTAGGGCACCCAGAGGGGAGATGTGCTAAGCTGTCAGGCTGGAGAATGATAAGAATACAGAAGTAACTAATCATAAGGGGCATCCTGGGAAAACATTTTTGAACATACTTGTTTTACTCAGTTCATTGTTTTATTTTTCACCCATTTTCCTGCAGGCTTACGATGTGGTCACAGAATGAGTAATTACTTCTATCAAAATAGTTCAATATGCCGTACATATGCTGACACTTTACATAGGTGACTTAATCATATAGTTCAGTCTGCTAGCTTCAGGCTTATAAATATATGCCTACACTTATAAAAGTATCCTTAAAATATTAAAAATCCTGAAGATATGACAGTCTTATTCAGTGTTAGTAAATCTGTAACATAATGAACAGCAAAGATCAGTAACAGATAAATGTTAACAGTTTTCCAAGAATCGTTTTATTTTTTGTCAGAATAGACCATGAGTCATTCCAACTTCCTCTGCTTTAGATGACTTGCAACAAGATTAATGGGAAGATGAAACCCATTTTTGTTTGAGTCATCATTGCTATATACAGTATAGCATAATGGGATATTGCAAAAGGAGTGCAACTGCAAGTTCATGTAGTAAAGGAAAAGATGATGTGGTATTTATGTGGCTATTTTAAGAAAGGCTTGAAAAACATTTACTGTAGAATTCATTAATTGTGCGATGCTTACCAGAGTTGTGACTTTCTCTCTTCTGGCTTGCCATAGGTCCTTGGATAAACACTAGGCCATCAGTGAGATAGACCATTAGAAGACTATCCATTGCCATTCCCAGTACTTAATCCCTTCAGTATGTTTTTATATTCCCACCTCCTTAACTTTGTTCTGAGAATTCCCTTAACTTGGTTTTGGGGACTGGATTTCTTGCATAGAACTTAATACGGCACTATCAACAAACTTCATTATGTGGTTTCTAGCATGCATGCTGTTAGTTAGCAAGACTAGTATATATCCCCCCTTAACCCCCACTCATGCCTAGGTTTTGAAAAGGAAGAAGGGGGGCTATGACAGGCAACAGACCCCCACCCCACTAATAACATGTGTACAGGGTTTTGCAGATGGAAACAAAGAAAGCAAAAGTAAAAGGGTACCACATTAAACCTCGCTTGTACCATAGAGGGATAAAGCCCAGTCTATGACTCAGGTGGCCTTTGTTTGATTAACACCTTGGATGTTTCACTGTAAGGTAGGGGTTCACCTATCCTGGTGAGAAGTGCGAGGAGCAGTCCTTTGAGCTTTGGGGGTAGACTGGTGCTCAGAAGGAGAAAGGGTGGGGCTGGGGGGAAGGAGAAGCAGAATGGGCATAGCTACCCTATGAGCCTGGAATGGAGTGCACACACACAAACCATTCTTTATTGCACGCCCAGTCAGATGTGCATGTCACCATCCTGTGGGAGCAAGAATGATGGTGCTAGTAAAAATAAATAAATAAATCCCCAAGCTGCATAACATGATAGAAGCTGCCAAAGTGGGGGAAGGCTTAGAGCTGATACTTCAGTGGTCAAGAACAAATCTTCAGTACTTATCCTGGACCTGGCCTGGGGGGGGAGTAAGACGGACTACCTGGTTGTGGCATGCCCCCCCCATAGCTAGCATGCTGATGGAAGGGCAAATGGGGGACAAAAAAGTAGTGCCACCATACATTTAATTAAAAAATATTTCATTCTGCAAAATGAAGCTACAGTTTTCATTTACTAAATATATACTCTGTAGCTTAGTGTTGATCTGCTCCATAGCTTGAAAGCACCTGCAAAGAACATCAAGTGCAACCTGACTATTTGAATGGAGGTATGCCAGTGCAAAATTCTTAGTGATATCTTCCCAGAAATTTAAGTTAGACAAGCTAAGGTGAGTAGCCTGTGCCCATAATAGTCTGTGGAGTCAGACCAAGGTTTATTTACAGATCCCCATCCACTCTTCCAGGCTGGTTTAAGAAAGAGGTAAGAAGGTAGCTTATTCTGTAGGGAGAGTATGCTGTGAGAGAGGCACCTCTCCCACCAGCAGATTCAGTTAACATTACAGTGTAGATTTGGATCCCTTCTGTATGCATTGGTGGTGCTACCTGTTTTATTAACATGTAAAAGTTTGAGTAGAAGGGAGTCCAAGTTTGCAGTCATAAGCAAATGCAGTCAGGCAGAGGTACTTGATGATGGCTTGGAAGTCAGCAAGGTATATACCGAAGGTGATCTGCCCCAAAACAGAACTGTGTGCGCCACCAACCTTGACACTGTGGGTCCAGTCTGTGATCCAGTTTATCCAACAAGTTGCATAATGCCTAATATTTAATTGGATCATTTTCTTAATACAGAAGTGTGGGATGATGATTATTTGTTTATTTATTTACATTTGTTTACCGGGTAGTGGCTGACTGGGCCAGAGACCCGTTTTCAGCGGAGACCTGGGGGGGGGGGGTCTCCAATACAAATATTAGACAATAACATAGCAAGTAACATACATGATAGTGGAAAATACATTTTCAGTGAGCATAGAAAATATACATTTATCAATAAACGTAGTAAATATAGAAAGATAAGCGAATTACATACATGATTAGAAAAACATAATAAGATAACAAATGCCTTTTTAGGAAGTACTGGTAAGATATCACGTGAGTTAGAATGGTGAAGTGTAAGAATGGGAGATACGTAAAGTTAGTATGTGGGTCAGTCAAGTTAGAGGGGTTAGGTTATCCTGGGAGAGTGCGGGAGCATAGCTAGTGATTAGGAAGATGTTCTTTTAGGGGTAATTTGAATTTGTGATTGTCAGGGTAATTGAGTATTTGCTGGGGAAGCAGGTTCCAGGATTTGGCTATTTTACTTGAATAGAGACTGTCACTATGGTAGTTTTGGAGTTTTTTTACTTTTAGGAGCTGGGGTTAATATTAGGATCAACTAAATTGAAGAGAGCAAATAGGCGAGAGTAATATCAAAGGAGTGCAAATAGGAGCGAGTAATGTCAAAGGCCTTGTTTAATTATAGGTAGGCAGTCTGTACCAGTTTGGCAGCATCCAGTGCTTCAATGACTTTCTCAAAGAAATCTACCAGATTTAGTAGGCAGAACGTGCTTTTTACAAAGACATATTGGTTAGGACGGAGGGTTTGGTAAGCTGCCAGTATCCTTGCTTCTAACCTCTATAATGATATGCTACATTATTTTACAAATAATGCTGAGAAGGCTAATCAGACTGTAGTTCTCTGGGTCAGTTGTAGGGATGCCCTTGTGGAAGTGTCCTCTAGACCCCAGGTAAATACCTAGTGAAGAAGTTGAATAGATTTAAGAGGGACTTGGTGGGACAGTATTTTAGGTAACAAGGAGACAGCCTGATATGATGTCTGGACCCATGCAGCTAATGTATTTGGTTTTGGAGGGGAGTTTTACGACTTAAAGTTGATCACTGCTGTACTAGCCTTAGCTATATGGGTTATATCCTGCCAGAGATGTAACCACTGACCAGCTTCCAAAACTTCAGGGCACCTTCCATAAGTCCAAACTGTCAAGCAACTTGAGCTGAGCTGACTAAAGACAAGTTCAGCTGCAAAGCCCTTCAGAGCTTTACTGCCGTCGAAGAATATGCTCCTCTGAGGCTTTTAATTATCGACAGTTAGCTTGTACTTTCTTTAGTTGGGCAGATAAGTTCCCTTTGGGGGAAAAACTTCCATTTTTCTTTTTACTGATGTTTTATTACTTTCATCTTCAAGAAAATTATTTTAAAGCTGGGAGTGTTGTGTTGTAATGGATTTGTCTGGAGACTGTTGTGTCTTTTTCAATGGAGCATTCACTCATTGTTTCTGTCAGCGTAAAAGTGCTGTTATCTAACCGATAAAATATTAACTGTGGAAAAATTGTGTTTAGTTTAATGTTGTGGGGCTGCCATAGTGTTTGAAAGTGCTTTTTACTGTTTTTTTCTGTTATAAAATAAATAACTTTTGTGGACTGGTAGTTTTACTGGCATTGTTGTTTATTTTCCCCAGGATAGAGGCACATCTTTTGGCCTGACCATGGAATAGATTGTCAGTCCCATGGTCGGTCCTTCTTCCAGCTACAAAAAGAAAAAGTTTAACAAACACCCTTTGCTACACAGCAGGCAAGCTGTTTGTCTCAGCCATAGGTGGCTGACTCTGCTGTGGCTATTTGTTGTACCTCATACCGCTCATTGTTGCCCCAGATCCCTCTGGTGTAGTACCTAAAGCCACTATGGACCGGGAGTTAGCCACAGCCTCTGTGGCTGTTGTGCTCCCCTCAGTGGACAAGTGAGAATCACTCCTGTTGGTCCTGGGAGGTTTGGTCCTAAGAGGTTTACATGATAGGTCAGAATGCTATACCCATCACTGAGGAAGAAGCAGCAGCTACCATTAGTAACACAGCTGGTCCAATTTTTTCTCGTCAAAAAGAAACCGAAAACTAATATGTCTACTCTTCAAATTTCTTTGGATAGGGTAGTTTACTAGGACTGGCTCAGGGTTTGATTCAGGCTATTGATCTTTCTTGTAGAGTAGTTTCCATTAAAAAGAGAGGGATACCTCCTTTCCTGAAGAGATTCAGGATTCTGAATCTGAACAGGAAGAACCAGGACAGATTTAGGGTTTTGTCCTCAGATTTCTGATTCAGTCTCAGAGGAGAGCTCACTGTCTTTTTCCTGTGGGGGGGGGGGGGGTTCTGTTTCTCTGAGACTATTGCTAGAATGTTTTCAGTGGGAGAATACTGAGGTTTCTCAGTCCCTCAAAAAATGCTATGAGTTTTTACAGAATGATTTTCCCAGAACCCCCTCCCATTCCTCCTGTCCTGTCTGCTGTAGAGGAAGTGTGTCTTACTGCCTGCAAATTTTCTGGTAGCCAGCCAGCTGTCCCTAAAAAGGCCGATAGGATGTGTAGGGTTCCACAGCCTTATAAATGTATACATTATTCTCAAACCTGACCCAGCAGCTATAGCCTTAGTTGACTCCAGTGCTGTAAAGCACTTTGTTAATTCCAGTCATACTTTTTTCTAATAAGGATGGGAAAATTATTGATAGGTATGGGAAAAAAGTGTATACTTCTGCAACTTTGAATTTCAGAATTTTAAATTGTCAGACTTGTATGTTAGTTTTTCCTGATGTGTTGTGAAAGTTTGAGGAATGTTTTATCTATAGTTTCTTCTTGTGAAGAAAAATCTGATCTTAAATAACTTTGTTTATTCTATTGCACAGGTCACTACTCACTGTTTACAGCATGTGTATGACTCTGTTGATACTTCTTCCATGGCTATGGCCACCAGTCTGGTTTTAAGGAGGTTTGCTTGGCTGCATTCTCATTTCCTCCCAGATGATGTTAAAAATAAAATTTTAAATTCTGCCTTGATAGATATTTAGTGTTTGTTAATAAATTGTGTAACTGATTTCGAAGAAGTCTGTGAATTAGCTGGACAAAAGCACTTAATCCATGTAATAAAATACTATTTTGGAAGCTACAGTGTTTTCTAAGACTCTGGTTTGGCAAGACTCCATATAATCCACTCCTGGGTGTGGGTATCACAGGATTTTCCCAGGGTTGGCTTTCTTTGATCACTCTGGCTTCACCCTTATGATCAAATCACACCAACCATGGGAAAATCCTGTGGTACCCACACTCAGGAATGGATTATTGCTTAAATATATCTGTTACTATGTGGACAATGTCCTTTGGGTTTGAGTTTGTGGTACTATTACAGATGTACTTGGTACACTGCTGAGTATTATTTCTAAGGTTCCTGATGAAATTAAAATTCTTTATGCTTATCTTTGGATGATGTGCCAGTATTTCATTTGTATATTATTCTCTGCTTACCTTTTTGAGATCACTTCTAACGTGAGATGGTTTGAGTTTATTTCCTAGGCCAGCAAGTTTTTTCTTTTATTGTAAAGTGTGTCGATACTGGGGTTTAATGGTTGGGGCCTGTTTGTAAATTTATCATCATATTTGTGCTGGGAGAGATCTCTTGATGCAGGAATAACTGGTATGTATATCTGAATTTGCTATGAGATCACAGTAGGATGAAAAACATTTAAGTCTGCTGATATCCTCAGTAAGTGTCAGAAGATTTGTCCTTGAATAATCCCTGAAGGCAGTAGGATTGGAGAGCATCTTTGACATGGTCCTTAAAGAGAAAAGGACAACATGGTGATGACCAGTTATGGGGTATCCACAGGTGTAGGGCATACTAGAGGTGTATCTAAAAGGAATAGCCCAAATAAATTTGAGTTCCTTGTAGGATAGATTACTATTTGGCTTAGAGGTAGCATTAATAATGTGCAGGAACATGTGAGTATTTCTTGTTTGTAGTATGTGTTTGACAGTTTGTTGATGGGTAGCTGAAATGTCTCAGATGGAGCATATTAGATTCAAAAGTTAACACCTCTAATTTAAGTGTCATGGCTGTGGGAGACATGGAAGGGATTGTATAGTAAGCAGTGATATTATTGGACTTTTTTTATAGATAGCAGGAAATGTCACCGCATTGGAATATAGCTTCTGTAGTTATAAAATATGCATGTTTTAAGCCTTGAGAGTGGATCGTTTCTTGTTTAAACTTCTTGCATTTATCAGTGCCATGTGAGGAGGGAGGGGTTGGTATTTGTTAGGTTGTTGAGTGTAGAGAACGGACTCTGCCTACAAACAACACTACAGGGATTCAGAATGTCTTTGCCAATATACAAAAGCCCTTCAATCTGCTTGTTCCTGAGTGGAAAGAGTGGGGTGTCATTGCTGTATTTTTCCAAGACTGCAATTAGTTGCACCCTCATATAATAGCTGAAGAAAACCAAAACTGTTTTTGGACATCTGCTAAGCTCTTACACTCAGGAAAGTACACGTTATCTGTTTTACTTGCAGTAGTCTTGCTAGAAATCATGTTTTAACTGGTCTGAGCATTTTTTTTCTTCTTTTTGTACTTGTAAGAGATGTTTGTGATTGGTTTCTTCTGTCTGCTTGTTTGCTGTTTACTACTCAGAGCAACAGCGCTATGCTATCTTTTTAAACTAAGACTACAATGAACTATGCTCTTATACACTTGATGAATAAATTGAAGTGGTTTAATATTTACTCAGAAGAGTACATGTGTTGTGTTGCACTTACAATCACCTTGCTAGAAATTGTACTTTTAAATGTTCTGAGCCTTTTTTTCTTTTTGTATTTCTTATGAGTGCACTTAAAAGCTAATTTGGGAACCGCCTGTTTGACTAGGTGTGGGGGTCATCTTTGAGAAAGTAGTGGTTATTCTGGTGAGAGAAGACTAATTGCAATTTCTTGGTTGTTGAGTGCTATTGGCTCAAATTAAGAACTGCTTGTGATTCCTTCCTTCCCCTGCTCCTGTTACACTATTACTTAACCGTGCATGGACGCCTTCTTAACTAAGCGAAATGCATTTCTCTCAAGCACCATCCTCCGAATACTGATCTCTCATCCTCAACCTCAGAGGTGTATTTTCATCAGTGACCTTAAACTGTGCCCATTGTGTTAATGCTTAGAGTCACTGCATTATTTACATAAATAGAGGGTGATTGTTGTAGATGTTATTGGCAGTATTTTTATATTATCAGTAAGAGTGCAGTATTCCCAAGAACACAGGCTCACAACTTTGCACAGTAGTGATTACATGATTAACTGGCCATTTTCTTTCTCAGGTAGTTGAGTCTGCTGTTCTTTCAGCAACTTTAGTGTATTCCCCTCCCCAAGCATTCCTGTACTCAGGTTGTCAGCATTAAACTAACCGATTGAGGAAAACTCAGTTATAGCTTTATGTTTTGCCGAACTTTACTCCATATCTGTACTACAGTGATTGCACTCTAAAACAGGACAACCCTTTTGCTTTCACAGCATGTCTTATACCATTTCTCCTTTTTACAGAAAAGTTAAGCTCTGAAAGCTTAAATAACAAGTGATTTCTTACCTTGAGAAAGTTTTGTAAGTATGAATACAAGCACTGATTACCTATAACTGCCTTGGGTGGTTTCTCTCTCTCTGTTCCCCCACCCCCAATTCTCCAGCCACCTCACATATCCTCATTTTTACTTGTCTCTCCACAGCTGTTTATACAAACTACTCCCTTCTTAAAGGCATGCTTGCCTTTTTAACTGTTTTCACAAATTTCCTTCTCTATTTAACTTATTGGTCATGTGCCCACTATTCGCGCACATCCACACTGCATTTACCTTCATTATTCTATCAGTTATGACACCTGCATTAAGCTTACTCAATTTTCACTAATTTCCTTCAATGCATCTACTTGCACTTTCTCTCTCATCACCCTGCTTAATCTTTTCTTACCACTGTCAATCCAGTTTCACTCATTTGGATCTCATTACTCTCTCAACTTTCCTTTGGATGTCCTCTCCACACATTTATTCCTTTCAGTCAAATATCTTTCTGTCACTCACGACCCTACTTACTCTCTCCTTTGTAATACTCATCTTCCATGACCATCACCAACGAACACATTCCACACACTCACCAGAACATCATCTAAATTACCCACCTCTGTATTAACTACACATAACTAGTCATCCAAGCATCTTATTCATCTCCACGCATTGTACCTGTCATCTCAACTCTTAATGATACTAGGTTATTTACTACTGACCTGCAGAGTCACTACATGGGCTCTCCTCACTACCTACCATGTTACCTTCACTCTATAGCACCTGTCCATCACTGACCCATGTACACTACATCACAATAACCTCCCCTTCTGTCCTCTGACTATACCTCCACACATGTACAAATCCTCATGCTCAGATCTTTTAATTTATAAGAATAGAACTCATTTAGTAAAAACTGCAAAGGAAACCCTTTGGTTTGAATATAACTCACTTAGTCACAATAAAGCATAAATACAAATATGAGTGGCTGTATACCTCTGCCCATCCCACATTTATTCTGAAACTTAGTTGGGGTGTACACGCAAACTCTGGGCTCATGCAATACCCATTCACCACTGTCACCTCCCTTGGTATCTATTGCTCTCATTACAGTGTTTCCTCTTCTTATGACTCTAACCATAGTCTTTTCACCATTAATTTCTGAAACAATTGCAACAAAAGTTCATGCATGTCTAAACTTTTAGTTGCCACAGAAACCTGGCTAAAACAACAAAATCTTTTTCCTTGGCTTCAACATACTCAGAATGGACATAAAACTTAAAAGAGCAGGAGGCATAGCCATTATTTTAAATACACGTTTGAAGCAACCCTTCTAAGTATCCCAAAATTCAGTTATGCCAAACATCTGTTTTTCTCCCCCCAACATCCATTAAAGAAAATCCATATGTATCTCAGCAGTATATATTCCACCAGGTAGTGGTAATATTACCACAGCAAAAAATATCCTACACTGGATATCTGAAAATATCCCCATGAAGCCTTCATAATGGGAGGCCTAAACATTAGCTGAAAATCTGTAAATAGCAGCAACCCTAAAAACACTCTGCACTTATATGGCTTTACCCAACTGATAAACTCCCCCACCAGACTTCACATAAACACTAACAGAGAGTCCACAGTGAAATGGATTCTAACAAACAAACCCCACAGCTTAGCATACTGTGAGATGTATACTCGATACTAAAACTAACCACATAATAAGACTTTTGACCCAAACAAGTTATCTACAACCAAATTCATAATGTCACCAAACTGTCAGACATTTATCTCAGCGTTCAACTTCTTTAACTGGAATGTTTTAAAAACAGTGTCCCTAGATGAAACAATTACTTATTTCACCTACACCTTCCTAAAATTCTAAATGAATTAGCAAAGTCGAGGATAAAAAGGGTAAAATCTAATACAGCACCATGGCAAATAAGATACAAAACCACTTATGCTGCACAGAGATAAAGCCTGGAAGAAATGGTAGAGAAATAAAACACAATACCTAGTAAACTTTTAGACATCTCAGAAACCTCACTAAGTCCCATGCTAAATCAGGCAACAACCTCCAATATAAGTACCAAAATAATCCCACTCGACCATATGATCACACCCTGTCTTACTTGTACTAACAATAGTGACTCCATCTCCACTCAGTTCAACACTTATTTTATCTAGACATTCTTTCCCTGATCAGTGACCACCACCCTCTCTCCAGCTTGTCCTGTTCTTGAAAATCAGCCACAGCTATTTAACTTTCATCTGTCTCAACCTCAACTTTTAGAAAATTACTTGGTAACCTAAACCTAATGACACTAGTTGCTGACAACCTTCTCACCAATTATCTGAAAATAGCAGCAAATAAATCCTGAATTTGTCACCACGGCAAAGCAAATGTTGAAATAAACTGTGGAGTCAAGAAGTAGATGTGATGAAGGCGAGTTGCGACGAAAACGCTCATTGTTTTAGGCCTGTTTGTTGTTTTATTATTTGCAGTTTTATGATTAACATTTCTTCATCTACTTCTTGACTCCACAGTTTATTTCAACGTTTGCTTTGCCGTGGTGACAAATTCAGTTTCTTTTGCTACTTTTGGACTACTTTGACCTGAATCGTCTTTAGCGTGAGTTGGATTATCATTTTTTCCAGATTATCTAAAAATTGCTGCAGACTCAGTAGCCTTCCCTGTCTTCATTCTGATCAACTGGTCAAGAACTGAAAACTATGACCCCCTCCATCTGGAAAAAACTTCATAATAGCTCTTCACAAAGGGGGGGGGGTACATCAACTGAACTAATAAACTATAAACCCATTGCAATCTAATCACCTCTGTCAAAAATTCTTCAGAAATGTATCCATGCACTGATTATGCTACATATAAAGGAGCATAACCTCCTGTCCAAGACCAAATGTGGATTTAGGCCCAACCATACTAGTACCACTGCTGTTGTTTTCAACTTCACCAACATAGTCAACCAGCACAGAAATGGAGGCAACCTACTTTCCTTTACTTTCCTTGATCTATCCAAAACATTGAATACTGTATACCACGAAAAGCTCCTTTCTGAACGTGGTACCATGAGTCTCACTTTTTCCTTTCTCTCCTGGTTCCACATTTACCTGTCTGATCACCATTGGGTAGTTAAAATGAAATAAAATATCTTACCATTTCTACCATTTTCTGTTGATGTTTCCCAAGGGTCATTATGCTGCCTGCTCTTATTAAACATTTTCATTAAAAAAAAAAAAATGCCTCTACCAAGCTTGCCACTTTTGTACAATATACTAATGACTCAACCTTTATCTGTTCTGCCCCATCCATAACAAAATACAGATCATCACCCAACCTTCCTTCACTGCCATTTAATACTGGCTTAAAAACTCAAACTTCACAATCCCCCCAAAAACTTCCATTATTCACTCCAAAATAATACCTTAACAAGAAATACACATTTCATATTACCTCATACAGCACTAAAATAGGGACTGTTAGCTACATAAACTACTTAGAGTCATAACTGATGACATCCTCAGGTTTGCTCATCACATACTTCATTCCATCAAGAAAACTCACCAAAAACTTGGCTTTTTCTACAGGTCAAGCCATACCTAACAAATGCTGCCAGGATTACCTTAGCATCAGTCTTCCTCTTTTCTTCACTATTGTATGCTTTCCCCATTCTTATAAACATCAACACTAACTGTAAAAAGAAACCAGCCTCTTAGTACTACAAAGTAGCAAAACGTGCTACCAAATTCCCAAACAAAGCACATTACTGTGTTGAACTAAAACAAACCAGTTTGACCTGTCACACCAGCAGCTAATCGCTGTTAACCTCCTATATTCTCCCGATAAATGCCCAGTTTTGCAGAACTCTACTGTGCTATTCTCCTACTGGAGACCATCAGTCTAGCAATACGCTCCTACATCAGTAGGAGCATCAAGTAAAGGCATCAGTAGAGCTCCCTATTGAACTGTTGGCACTCAAGATGCTGATTGCTGACAAGCTGGAAAAAAAAAACTGTGGGAAAAGAGCAATCTTGAATGCTCTTTTCATTAAAACCTTGAAACTTATTTTTTTGCAATAGGGCAAGGTCCCCACAGCCCCCCCCCCCCCGAACTTATACCAATTCCCAGAGAAAAGGGAATATTCCAGGAAATGGCCATCTCAGGCTTACTATATGGAAGTCCAATTTTTCACCGTTCAGTCTCCATGTTTCAGGACTTGCTCTTGCAGATCTTAACATTTTAAATCATTCAACATTGCTGGAGAGACTGTACTCCAATTATAAGTCAAAACTCTGGAATGAAAGCCATGCACTCTTAAAACAGACACACATATTTAACTGATTGAAAACCTTGCCTAAGGAACACCTAAACCAAAGCTGTCTTCTCCCCAGATAACTCTTAAACCACCTTAGCATCTCCTACTTTCTAACCCACCTACTCTATCTGACCTCAAATCTCACTTTATCACTACCTTATCCATTCCCCAGTCACCACCCCTGTGTCTGTCTTTCCTATTATTTCATAAACTTACTTTTTCTTTCATTCTTGATGTTAAATCAGATTACTACTATCTATATTTGTAGTTGCTACTATCCAAGAATATACTGTTTTTCTTTGTACTTCATTCTCTAATGATGCCATTCCAGTACATGTAAATTTCTTTTACTGTTTTCAGTTCATGTACTCCCTTTATTTTTAACAAAAAATGTATACTATCCATGCTAAATGTACTGCACATGTAAAACTCGTCTATGTAATACATGTTGGCTTTAGATGATTGTCACTGCGAAAGTAACACCTTGACCCCATGTGCAAAAATGGGAAAAAGGGTTTGTGGATGGATATGTAATTTAACAACGGGACTTTTCTCCCAGGGCTGCCTGAGTTTTTGCCTAGTTTTACTTTTTGTCAACAAAGACAAACTTATTTGCTAGTACTGCTGTGTGGGCAGTGTCTGCTGAAATATAACTGAATAGTAGGTAATGTGGAAAAATTCAATGTTTCCTTGAACTAGAGCCACCAGACCATCTTCTATATTATTATAGGCTTTAGGGGCCTACCACAATGTTACACTCCCTTAATCTTCTCCACTGTTAACACTCCCTCAATTCTTACTAAATTACTCATTTAGGATTTATCACTGGAGAGTCAGCAAACCAGTTCCTCTTCTATTGCCAGGTTTCTAACAATTGATATCCTTAGGCAGTGAAATAACTGCTTTATGCTCACTAAAAATGATGATCTGTTAAACACAGTAAATTCTGTCTGTGAAAGGTAGTGTTACTTAGCAAATTTGGTGGCATCCTCTCTGGGTTCACAGCACATATTAAGCACCACACCAGTACACCCCCACCTCAAATAAATGCACCATCCTTAAACAGGTAACACAAAATGTCATACTCTGATGCCATTAAAAAGTCTTTACCTGATTCAGATTAATAAAATGTAGGCATCGGCACAAGCTCCTCAGTACATCTACTTCATACATTTCAACATCAGCAAATCACAATACTGATAAACTTGCTTTAAGCAAGAATATTTTAGTGATGTGTAAACCTATTGTTAGCCATACAGCTTCCACACTCACTAAGCTAGACAAGGAGCTTCCTTTCCAGAGCCAGGATTGTTGATATTGCAAGCGCCCTTAAAACCCTGTCCCATAGTAAGTACAACAATGACATAATAGTCGTCCATATGGATTAAACAAGGTGATGTACAAAACCCTGAGGGACATGCAAAAAATATAGTATATAACTTGCTAAGCAGCTGTCAGATGATGGTAGGACTCTAGTTCTGAGTAGAATCCTCCCTTCACCAAGAATGATGTCTCAATATAAGAGAGGATAATTGGATTTAGCAATTGGCTAAATAGCTGGTTTTATTATAGGAGGATCCAGTATGTATCAGCTGGGGATGAGACACCACCCAACTTACTTTGCGAAGGATGACTTGCTTCTGTTGTTGTCCATAGTACCTTTTCTAGGCAGAGTTCATTTAATGAACATCCCAGCCTAACAAATATATAAAATCCTAAACTGGACAGCATTATTGCGTCTTGTCTTGATGCCAAGCGACTTAACAAGCCCTTATGCTCTACACCTTGCATGGGAACATGTGTGAGACGTACAACACCTGTAAACTCTAAAGGTTTTGGTTTACTAGCTGGACATTGGGCTATCCTTACTAGGAGATCCCATATGTAAGGAATACTGCAACAGTGAAGAGAAGGCTGTGTACAGTTATGGAAAAATGTTATACAACTGTACTTTCCATTTGCCAATAAACAGAACCAGCCTCTTTACAGGCTACAGAAATGCACGTCTTATACAGTTGTATGACAAAATGTCTAAATTTATCCAAGACATTATCACAGTCTACCCTGAATATGCAGGCAGTTACACCCATCTACAGAAATGCATCAGTCAAGTAGTCCCTTTAGAACTAAATACAATGGCAAATTAAATAACAATCTGCCCTGCTGGCCATTTGACATAAACAATATGACAAGAGGAGGGAACTCCTAAAAATAACAAGTATGGCCAGAACTCAATGAGGACAGTATAAAATCTCACCAAGAAACTATAAGATACAAAATGACCCAGCAATGCATCCCACAAAATTGAGACTAGCATCTGAAGCTAAGGATAACTGCAGGTCCTCCTTCATCTAAGTTAGAAAAGTTTAAAAAAAAAAAAAAAGAAAGTCACAACATTGTTCTGAACTTATCCACAATGGGATACCCCACTAAATCATGGACGGCATTGCAAATATACTGGCTAGTAAGTTTACCTCCCCTAAAACAACCATGTCAGCTCCTTGTACCTGAGTTGCTCTCACCCCAACTATTACAAAGGAGTATGTTCTTAAGGTACTTTCAAAGACGAAAAACACTTCCTGTTTGGGTCCTTTTATCAAACTGGGTTGTTTAATAAACAGTGTCAAACATGCACTTGCCAAGCCCCTCTAGAAGCCATTTAACCTAATTGTAGCCACAGTCAATGTTTCATATTCAAGGCACAGTGCTGTTGCGATGCCTCTCCACCAGGGCAGACCCATCACTGACCCTAGAAACTACAGGCCTGTCATCCTTCTAAGTATGATTTGTAAAATCAGTGGAGAGCATTATTACTGACCTAATTGTTTATAGTATCAAAAAATCTCACTGGACACCACTCACAGCAATTTTTCTTCATAAAAGTAGATCATGCTAGCTGAATCTTAATTACTTTGAGAAAATCACTCAGTCAGCAGTGATAATACTGTTCATTCTGCTTATCTTTATCTGGCCAAGGTTTTCAATACTATACTACATGAAGGGATTGTAAATAACCTTTTGGCCTTTAAACACTGATCCTTATGTGGTAAGATGGATGGCCAACTGCCCTAAAATAGAATTCATATTATCTACATAGGTATTTCTTCCAACAGTGAGAAGGTGACCAGTGTTGTCCTTCAAGTATGTACTTAGTTCTTGCCTGTTAGGTATTTATTTATCTGCCATCAAACTGGAAAATAAGGACCTCTGGTTGACCAAATTTCCTAACGATTGTAAACTGGGTGTAATTGTCAAACCCCCATGAAGATGCTTCTACTTTTCAAAATGTGTGCAAGTTGACACATGGTGTATAGAAAAAGGACTGTAACTAAACTCCAAGAAATGTAGTGCTATCCCTTTCAGACAACAGGGAATGATTGCAACATGCAGCATAGAGAACACCCCATTATCAAGCAAAATAGTAGAGATGTGGGCACCTACTGTGATAGTTTCCACTCCTTTGATCATCATGCGGCTACTGTTAGAAAATCCTAAATTTCCCGACTAATGCCCAACAGTATCTCTTCCTAATCCAAGGAAGTGATCCATAACAGAGTATAATACACCCTTTTGCAATGCACATCACTAGATGATTAAAAAAAAAAAACTTGGAAAAAAAGCAGAGGTTCCTAGCCAAAAATATATCTGGTCTCAAAGATCTTAGTTAACAGGAGAGACTGAAATCCTTGTCGCTGAGCTCTCTCTCTCTCTCTCTCTTATAAATTCCTGAGAGGTTATATATGTCTTGCTTTACCATGCCTTTAGAGACCCTTTTATCCTTGACCTCCTGTTTCTCAGGAAATTGAATAGTGTAAAGCTGAGATCTTAACCTACATCCACAATTAAAACATGATGGATGAATAGGTTCATCATCCACTGTCTGCCCCTGTTCTGGAGCTTGTCAAGTAGTGTGACTCACTGTCTTCCTTCAGAAGTAACCTGCATGACTGCATGGATATCCTTAACTTTGCATAGAAACTAACTGGTCTCACCTTCCTTGAAAAAGGTATTAAAGCCCAAAGGTGGGTATTTGATGAGATGGTCATTGGACTGACTAGCCTTGAGTCCTGTGTTCCTGAGAAGAATGATGAAGGCCATCTGTGGTGGAGCAGACAGGATTGTTTGCCATCTCTTTCCAAGCTAAGATGTATTGGATCCCCTAGAGTAACCCCAGTTACTTGAAAGAATTGTTGAAGTCAATTATTTTTTTGCATGTATTATAGCCTCATTCATGGCGATAAGGTGCTGCTCATACTTCATTTCTTTCCAGCCTCAGAAACATACATTGAGAGCTCAAGCATGTCTTCTTCCATATCTTCCAAGGTGGAGCATCTAATGTTCACACCCATGTGAGCACTGACCATATCAAATGCATACTTAGGTTGAAGGGATCTGAATTTCCTGATGACTTCACAAATTTTGGCGCCTAAGAAACAACTTACTGTTATTCTGTTAACTCAGGTGCTCATTTTGGTGAGTGGTGCTCAGTATGTCTAGCTGTAGAGGCATTTATTATTAGGGCATTATCATCTGTAGTAGTTTAGTCAGGCAGAGTTAAGGGCTTAGGCATACAGCCCGAGTGGCCCTTTTGTGGTGGTAACTGGAGGTGTTGAATTTTGTAAAAGCTGGAGGTGGTGGTGTGGGCATAGTGGATGAGGTGTGTGTGTTGTGTAAGATTTAAGTGTCTTTATGCATGGCCTAGGAGATGCATTTGCTAGTACTTCAACATTTTTGGGTTTAGTGTTTTGCAGTAGTGATGGTGGTGTGACAATATGGTGAGCTCTGACAACCCAGTGGCAGGAGAGTTTTTGCTCCAGTTTAAATAGGCATCTACATCTTCACCTCTCAGAAGCTGGTATAGTGTTAGGTATGAGTAATGGGTTGTCACTGAACATGAGGCAGGTGCTGCAGCTGGTGCTTCACAGCTTCAGTGTACCTAATCCTAGCAGAAAACAAAAGATGGGATGAGGGCAGACTGTGGTAACGTGGTAACAGGAAAACCAATGGTAACATGAAATCTAATAGAGTAGGACTCAGATGTAATGTGTTTGGGATACTGTGCTAACTGTAATAACATGGAGGAGGGGTTCAACAGAGCTGTAGTGGGCTGATTTGACATTTGGTTCTACTCCCCTGTATGGTGCCTCCCAAGAGTAGGCTGAGGAGCAGGAAAAAAATCTTTCATCTGGCAGTCCTCCATAGGAGAAGTGGTGCCAGGTCCTAACACACTACCTCCCTCATGCTCTGCATAAGAGCAAAAAAAAAGTCCATCCTCCCTTCTCTCCTAAAGAGGAGTGCCAGATCCCTAATGCACTCACCCTTCTATGTGAAAGCAAAAAAAAAAATGTATGTTCTCTGATCTGGTGCTTTTTTTCACCAGGCCCTAACACCATCCTGCTGTGCTCCTGCCCTCATGTTTTTGTGAGAAGTATAAATTTGGGGGGGGGACAGATATGCCAGTTGTGCCTACTAAAACCTTGCACCTGGGGCAAATGCTTCCTTCATCCCACCCTAACTGCACCTCTGGGACTCAGTAATAATGGTTTGGGATGCTTTGACAAATGAGATTTAGTAACAGTAGTTTGAGTGCTGTGCCATCAGATTCAAAGTGAAATTAGCAGGATGGTCCAACAGCGTGTGCTCAGATAATGCAAATAAATTCAGATTAGAACACCAAATACTGTACACAGAGTATAAGGCAGAACCAAATACTATGCATACAGTAATGGTGAAGCACAACCATGCATGGTGTAGTTATAGGTGTCACAAGTCTGGCAAGCACAGTACGGTAGTTCAGAAATGATACATAGTACCAGCACAAAGATGACACAGGATACTGGCATGGGTGCCACTAGAATAGTAAGCCTAGTACAGCAATTTGAGTGATACCAGGACCCAGCACAGATGGAGATGGCACAGGATTCAGGCATTGGCGTAATAAAACTAGTGACTACAGTGTAACACCTAAAAAATGATACAGTAAGGCAGAAACAATTACAAGACATGGCCACATCATAACAGGTCTAGCAAGCATAGTACAACAACTCAAAGGTAATACAAAATAACCAGCACAGGCAAAAACAGTATAACATAAAGAAATGGGTTGTCATAAGACTAGTAAGTGCAGTACAACACTTCTGAATTGATAAAGCTCCAGCATGGGCACTAGTATTAAAAACTTTGTAAGTATACTACAGCCATCTGAAGGTGATGCACATGTACTGTAATATTTCACAAATGCAGCACAGATACTGTACGATTACACACGCGCAGCAATTTGAAAGTGATGCACAGATACTGTACGATTTCACACATGCAGCAACCAGGGTTGTGTGCTGAGTCCTCTACTGTTCACAATCCTTACCCATGACTGCTCTGCGAAAGGTAGCAACAACCACATCGTCATAATTGGCAGATGACACCACAGTGATGGGACTTATAAGTGGTGATGACGAGGATGGGTATAGGAATGAGGTCAACTCCCTAATTTGGACCTGAACATCAATAAAACAAAAGAAATGATTATTGACTTCAGAAAGTGCTCTGCCGTGCACCTGGCCCTCAATATCAATGGTGAAGAAGTGGAGAGAGTCCAAACTACAAAGTTCCTGGGGGTGCATATATCAGAAGATCTTTCTTGGAGTACAAACATGAAGCCACCTAATTAAAAAAGCCCACCAGTGACTACACTTCCTAAGAAGGCTGAGAAAAGCAAAGCTCTCTATGAATGCTCTAAATACCTTCTGCAGAGGAGCCATCAAGAACATTACTACCAGCAACTGCACTGTATGGTTCGGTAAGAGAACAATGGCTGAAAAGAAGCTGCAAAGAATAATAAGAACATCAGAAAAGAGCATAGGCCCTAGTCTTCCTACCTTACAGGTGCTGTTTGAAATGAGATGTAAAAAGAGGTCCCGCAAAGTACTGAGTGACACTTCTCATCCAGCGTATGGTTGGTTCACTAAACTTGCATCAGGCAGAAGATTACAGAGTATCTACTGCAGGCCCTCCAGATTCATGAACAGATTTTATCCAACTGCAAAAAGAATCACTGTATGATTTCACGCATGCAGCATTTTGAAGGTGACACACAGGTAATGTAATATTTTCACACATGCTGCAGTTTTAAGGTGAGAGACAGGGTATTGTATGATTTCACATATTCAGCAGTTTGAAGGTGAGACACAGGTGCTGTATGATTTCACGCATGCAGCAGTTTGATGGTGCCACACAGGTACTGTATGATTTCACATATGCAGCAGTTTACAGGTGACGCACAGGTATTGCATGATTTCACACATGCAACAGTTTGAAGGTGACGTACAGGTGCTGTATGATTTCACATATGCAGCAGCTTGAAGGTGACACACAGGTACTGTATGATTTCACACATGCAGCAGATTGAAGGTGACACACAGGTGTACTGTATGATTTCATGCATGCAGCAGTTTCAAGGTGACACACAGGTGTGCTGTATGATTTCATGGATGCAGCAGTTTAAAAGTGAGACACCGGTACTGTATGATTTTACACATGCAGCAGTTTGAACGTGACACACAGGTGCTGTATGATTTCACATATGCAGCAGTTTGAAGGTGACGCACAGGTACTGTATGATTTCATGCATGCATCAGTTTGAAGTTGACACACACGTGCTGTATGATTTCACGGATGCAGCAGTTTAAAGGTGCCACACGGGTATTGTATGCTTTCACATATGCAGCAGTTTGCAGGTGACACATGGGTACTGTATGATTTCACGGATGCAGCAGTTTGAAGGTGACACACAGATGCTGTAATATTTTCACACATGCTGCAGTTTGAAGGTGGCACACAGGTACTCTGTATAGCCCAATGGCTTCAGTATAGCACAGGTTACCTCTGAATGTTGCATTTCAGTATAAGCAAGAGCAAAGCTGCACAGCAGGAAAAAGCAATCAAGCGGCCAATAGAACTGTTTATGCTAGCAAGTTAACAGAAAATTAAAGACTCAGAACATTACAAGTTGCTCTTTTTTCACAAGAGCAAACTGCAAAAGCAATCAGAAGTGAAAAATAATACTGTCAGGCAACACAATTTTTAATAGTAAATACCACAAAAAGCAAAAAAAAAAAAGGAAGAGAAATACCACCAACAATGAACAAGCCAACAAATTTATTGCTTAGCGCCTCGGCTATTCAGTCTTCAAAGAATAGCCGAGGCGCTAAGCAATAAATTTGTTAACACAATTTTTAATATTGGCGTAAAAGTTTTAAAAAATGTCACCTAAGTGGTGTTTAAGGGATTTGATATCTGGACAAATCCAGTAAATCAGGTTCTCATGTGCACAGAGTGGTTAAAGCTCAGCACAACACAATTTCCATTGTTTTATTTATTTTATGTCTGATCAAAATATTTCACTGAAATTTTATTTTAGGCCTGAGTCCAAAACTACTTAACACTGGTAATTGTTAACACTTCATTTTTGTTTCACAGCAGCTTGCAGCCATAGGGAAGTGCCCCATTTTTCCAAATTCCCTTCATGAGAAGTTATCCAGGCAACGGCATGTACTAGAGAGTCTGTTCAAGATAATTTCTGAAAATTCTGGAAGCATCAGCTCTGTACTAGAAGGTGAGAGAATATTAATCTGTGAATTCCTATACCATCAAATCAGTGGCCGTGGTACAGAAGTTTGAACTGTAGAATAGATTAGACACTGCTTATCCATTACATGACTGAATCATTCATATCTAAGAGGTACATTTTTCAGTTTTCTGTGACAGACTGGACATTGTTCTTAGAACAATCAGAACAAATATATTAACAGTATTTTTATAAGGAATATATGAGTATATTGCATTTGCTTTGTCTGGGGATTTTTTTTAGCAAATGCAGAAGGGTGTATGTTTGACAGTGCCTATCTTAGTAATTCCGTCTAGATTGTTTCATGGTCTCCCGTACCTCACTCCATTACTTGGATTTGGAGGTAATCACCTTCTGCTATGGCCTTATCAAAATACAATGGTTGTAGTCTTATTGGTTGAAATGGATCTTTGAGAGACATTTTTTGTTGTCATATTGCAGTCCAAGTTTCTTTAATTTCTCTCCTCCTCCTTGTAACCATATGCATACAGTAATGTATAGTGTTCCCTTTTTGAATGCATTCTTGATGCCTGAACATGTGGACTTGCTCTCTGGTTGTTGCATTGTGATATTAAAGGGGTCCTTCTAAGTGGCAGGTAAGCATCATGATTAGTACTCTTACCTGAAAAAGTGACAGAGCTAGTCTAACACTTTCACCACTGGAGTTGGATGTCTAGTACATTTAGGATCTTTAGTACTTCATCCTTCTAAATGCACATTTGGTGATGTAAAGATGTAATGTCAACCAGCACTATAAAGTCAGATCTTCAGACCAGCCCAGTGGCACAGGAGCCTGGTGTTCATCCACATCTTAGATGACATAGATGTGAATAGCAGCCCAAACATCTGATCTGTCCAGGGAAGGGGTGGTCATTTAGGCTGTCTCCTTCAGGGGTGGGGGGGTGTAGGTTAGTATTAGAATTTGTGCTGGATAGGAACAAGGCTGTCAGCGGGGAATATCTGTGAGGGGGTCTATATTATATGAACGAAAGTTCATATAAGTGAACGCTAAACTCTAAACAAGCGAAACTCCCGGACATTGAGGTGCGTGTTGTGGAATCTCAGTACAGTGAAGATTGGAGTTTTTGCCCTTTTCTCACTGTAGTGTGATCTCTGAGATGGAATATATATTTAGCGGGGGGGTGTGGGGGATGCAGCACCCCACAATATTGTTTTCGATGTCCAGGATTTTCATTGAGCGTTTGCTTATATAAACTTTCATTCATATAATGTAGACCCTCTGTGAGGCTGTTGTAGACTTCAGCCTGCAGGCAAACATTTTGTGTGCCTTTCTAACTTATTACACTCTATGCACAGGATAGTTACGCTACTTGGTGTTTGTACACAGTACACTGCTCTCTCCAATATGTGCTTATGATGATAGGAGCACTTTCTACTTCTGCTGCCACTCAAATGAAAATGAGTAAACTCTTTTACCCACTAGGAATTAGTGAGTCAATGTGGAATGATTGGTAGTAGCACTACACCAGCCATAAGATCCAAAGACAGCTGGGGTACTAGAGTATTAAAATAGATCTTCACCAGAAATAGTAAAATGGCAGGACATGTCTAGTTTGTTCAGAAATAAAAATGCATACTCAAGTAATAAACTTAAATTAGAACGATATGTCCTGAGACAACTCACAGTAACAACAAAAGATAAGTACTAACTTAAGTTTTTTCAAGTACTGCTCCTCGCAGTGTGGATCCTGGTTCTTGAGCACACATGAGCTTCAAGAAAAGCTGCCAGAAGGACAGCTGAATGTTCACTAGGGCACAGTCTTCCTCTGAAAAGGAAAGTCTCACTGTTTTTGTGCTTGTGGGTGGTACGAGTGACATTATGGCTTGTCTTGTTAGGCAGTCTGTCTCAATGTGTACTTTTATGGTAATGATTGAGAGGAGTGACAGTTAGAAAAGTGATTAAGACAGTGCCCATCCCACAGCACTCGGTTATGGAGGCAATGCAGAGGTGCATCACTAGGTCGCATAGGACTTTGGTAAATAAAGCACTCCATACTTCATAATTCCAGACAGTGAAGTGAGGATATTTGTAAAGGGTTAGAGAATTAGCTTTTGCCCATGCATGAATGTGGATCTATATATTTTTAAGCAGAAGGATATATGACATACAAGTAATCAGATTTTTTTAATTTAAAATAAATGCATATATGTACACTCCCAGCATATTTAGTTACATCTTTAATTCTTTATTATGAAAAGCATAGATTTAAATGTCATGTAGAGGTAGAGGATTGCATATTTTAGCCTTCGGAAGAATTACAAACATAAATGGCATATTTACTTGAGTAACATAAATGTGGTCCATCTCTCTCTCTCTCACGATGCATATTTTAAGTAATACTTAAATATAAGACTTTCATATCCTGCTTCAGTAAAAGTTATGAATAATGGTAGTGTATAGTGTAGTGTACTGCCTCATACCTGACAGTCCACCCCCCCAAAAAAAAAAAAACAGAGAGGTGTGGCCTAGTGCCAGGTGTAATAGATGGTAATTACCTTTGTATTTTGAGAGAATGGAATCTTACGTTTGTTCTGATTTGGATCTAGATTGACTGTTTATCCAGCCAGGTGGTAAATAAATCATAAACCACATACTCCAAATCCTGCTTCAAAGGCAAAGTGAGATAAACATGGCCATAAAAACATATTGCTTTCCCAAGTTATTTCTTTTGATGTAACGGATCTCTAGGGTGGGAACAGATATTATGGCTGTAATACTGCAGACATCAATCAGGTCTCCGCTTCATGCTGGAGGAGGGATCATAAACTGTGGGCTGAAAGCCAGCAGTGTCTTCAGGGACAACATGGTGGAGGCTTATTGTACAGTATACTGAAACTGCTTTGTAAACCAGATAATATTTGGAACATATGCTAAGTACTGTACCTTACAGAAGTGAGGAAAGCAGTGGAATACAAATGTATAACACCTTCAGAATTCACTTGAGTTGCACTGGGGTGACTAGTGGTGATGGACTGGCAGTCCACAGTGGGATGTTTAAAGGTCACATGATGTTTATATCTAATCACGGTCCATGTTTTCAGTTGTACCAGCATGGAAATGTTCTTTTTTGCATATAAAAATTATTTTGATTCATTACTGTAGTTCCAAGGTACGACCAGAAATCTCGCATATGTTATGATGCTCAGCAGTCAGAGTCACCATTTATTTCCGTATTGCAGATGAGAAACAATCTGTCGTGTACTCCAGAATGGTAATATGCCCTCTTATAACTTATCAGTGTGTCTTTGACTACAGAGGAATGAACACCTGTTCTGTAGCATGGGATTAGACTCCTGCACCAAGAAAAAAAAATCTGTAGCACATTTTAGATCTCTTGCTTGGCTCCATAAGGCCATCTTTTGTTTCAGTTGCTTGGCTTCAGTTGTCCCATTTTGTTCTCATTTCTTGACAAAATGGCATTACTTTTCTGTTTAGTTTGCTGTTATCCTTTTTCAGCAATAGTCTTTGTTTTCACTAATCAGCCACTGTTAAGTTGAAGCACAAAACTGCTATAACCTACCATTACAGCACACCTGATATGAACTTTAGTGAACACAGGTATGTTTATTGGTGAATCTCCATCAGTATCTCTGTGTTGTGTTTTGTTTGTGTACCAACATCTCTATGTATTTTTGTGGAACAGTCATTCTTGAATGGAGTGCTCCCTAAAGTAGTCTGTATACACTGGATTGACTTCAGGTTCTGCTGTTGACCATAGGAAGACATTATTTATTCAGCCTTTATAACACATAAAAAGTGAACTGTTAAAATTGTTGTACACACATTTAACTAAGCAGTGGTGGTGGGCAGGCATATATATATAAAAATATGTACTTCATAGTTACTATGACAGTATTGGGCTCCATGCCTTCTGTGAGGGCTTGAACTTCACATTATCTGCTTACAAGGGCAGCAACATCCAAAATTAGATGTACTGATGCTGTATGATTATTTCTCTGTATTCGCCATGGTACTTCATGTATCCAGATGCCAGATGGCATCAGTGTCGCTTGCAGTAGAGCTTTACCTCACATGTATAGCCTTTGCAAATTGACCTCTGCTATATAATGTAAATGGCAGATCCAGGCGCAATCAGAAACCGTACATCGAGAGAGTTTATTAATGTAATAGAAACTGATATAGTTGCCACCACACATTTATCCCTTAAAAAATACATGCATATATATTTTCCCTGCTTCCCAGCAGGACCTTGCTTGATGGGTGGGATGTTGGCATAATGGTTAAGGGGGTTTACCTTACAGACACAATATGCAAGGTTTGTTTCACCCATAGGGTAATTGGCTAGTCTTAAAATGGCCCACAAGGGCTTTTAGTCTACTACTAATCTATGAACCTATGATGGTGTTCTACCTGTACCCAACCAGCCCATATGTTTTGTGGAAGCAGGTTAGGTGAGAACCTTACAGATCAGTTTGTTCCTGCCTGGGAAACCCTCTTGGCCCATCATTTCCCCCTAGAAGTGGGAGTTGGGAGGTAGGGAGTAAAGTAGACCAATTTGCCAGTCGTGCAGATGGCCTTCCCTCTCCTCAGGTAAAGTATCCCCCTTGCTTTTTGCAGATTACTGATCTCAACTGCATATTGCATTCTGAAGGGAGTGTGGTTCTGTGTGCAGAATGCCCCCGCAGCTTGTGTGTAATCATCATGACAGTGAGCACCCCTCAGGTCTGTACTCCATGGGTATAGCACCTAGTACTTCACTAGGTGTCACCCAAGTGGTGGTACAGGACCACCATCCTTCCCCTAGTATGGAAGAGAGCAGTGGCCACTCACTCTCTTGCATCCCTGCCAACAAAAAATATTTTCGGTAGTCTAAATTATAATTTGTTCTAATCTGTTATTGTTTATGGAAACTGTAAAGTTTCATATCCAAGTATATTCATGGCAAAATTATTTATGCATCATTTACTGATTCCTTCCACTATCCTTATCAGGGTTTCAGGGAGCTAAAGCATGTCCTGGCATACAACAGGCTTCATGCATAGAACAAAGACATGATTTGATGAGAGCTTTGGTCCATATTGTTTTTTTTTTAAACGCCTTTATTGAATTATCACTTATGGCAAATTTACATTTATACAAAGTAATCAAACTGTATTAATAAATTAATATTAACAAACATTATACTTCACATAGTTTGCTATATTTTCACATAACCTAAGCAACATTACATAAATTATTCAATTCCTACCCTTTATTTTAAACAGGAAACATCTTTATTAAACCATCACTTATGACATAAGCAATCATACATTTATACAAATGAAAACAAACCAGACAACACAATCCTAGTTGCAAACATTATACATCACTTATAATCTCCCCAGTCATTTTCATTCAAACATTACATAGCTCATTAAGTCCTGCCTTCTCTTAAACCTCATTCCTTCCTTATATGTATTATTCCCACAATTCACATTTTTCCTATATACCCTTTTCTAAAGATCTCAATTCCAGTTGTTTTATCTCTGTTACTATATTCACTACTTCTAATATAGTTGGTTTAGATTCTGATTTCCATTTTCTAGTAATTACTTTTTTGGCAGTTACCATAATTAGACACAGCAAGGCCTTACCATGTCTAGGCAATTCTGGTTCTTTATCATAGCTCAGAAAAATCATCTCTCTCATCACACCAATCCGCTCACCCAGCATCTCCAACAGTACATCCCCCAGAGAATCCTTAAAGTCCACCAATCCACCGCAACTTTGGTCCACATCTTGAGGTTTCTCTTCACCTTACCACAGTCCTGGTGTTATTCATCTTCCTAGGTAGGGCAGAAATTTGGGGGACTCCTGTTTTTTCTTCTATCTTAGATTTCATCCTAGTTGACTCTTTCTGTCATGAGACAGGAGTAAATTTTAGGCTCCTCTTAGCATGCCATCCACCAGGTTACTTCACGATTTTTCTGCAAGAGTTCTGTTTCTTGACCTAATCTGTAGGCCCTCTACATCATGAAGCATCTTGTCCTCCAGGTTTGTGTTGCTCCAAGTTGAAGTTGGAGTATCTAACTCATCTGAGTATGTCATGAGGGCAGGAGTGAATTTCAGATTCCTCCAGGTATACTATCCATAATTTTACATTGGGACTCTTCCACAAGAGTTCACTGATTTCTCAAGGCAGTTAATCCTTGGTGAATTTCTTGCTTTACAAGACATGCAGACTTGCCATGAAGCTTTTTAATCTTGTGTAGAGTATTAGCTTCATTTACATTGCTTCCTCTGCCTCCCATAATTATGGCTACTCATTGGATCACCTCTGGAATCATAGCTGGTCATTTGTCATTATTTGAGGAATGTCAATAATTTGACTTTATCTTCTCTAATTGACTAGCTCCTTGAGAGATAATGCAGAGGATACACATTCACTAATGAGGGCATAAAATATGACTGTTGTAGGTGCTTAACATATCCTTGCCCCAAAACTTGTATGCAGTATAGATAGAACAGTTGCATGGAAAGAGCCATGGCTTGACCATGAGCAGCATTCGTTGTGCAGGGATGGGGGAGGTTGGAGTGAAATTGATGAAGAATGGCTGTTACTGAGAACAAGCTTAGTCTGGATCAGTATTATCCTGGTTACCAGATGGAGGTATCATGCAAGGCGGTGTGTTTTGTGTCCATTGAAATTTCCCACACATTAAATTGTCTAGCTGTAGTTTTCCAGGCGGTTTGCCGGTTGTGAAGCTCATCCAGTCCTACATTCTATGGGTTTTTCACCTCAGATTATTGAGAAAAAGTTGCATGGTTCCTTGAGGATAAAACTGTTGAAATTAAGCAGTTCCTCATTGATTCACATACTAGCCATTTATTGATTCATGTGTGGCTTGTCTGGATTCTTGTTGGGTTGAGTTTAACTATGTAGCTATGATGAGGTCATGGTGTTTTTTTTCTGGATTTCCAATGTGTTTGGACTCTAGTGCATTGAGGTTTTTATTTTTTATCCTGTCTTGCTTCATTTGGACTGGGAGATTGCCAGCCCAACTAGCTGGAATTTTGTAAATAATCCTATGTCATTGTAAACATTAATATGATCCATAGGTTTGTCTTACAAATGAAAGTAAATTGTATGCTATGTGCTGAGCTTCAAAAATGTAACTACTGTGCACCCTGCTGGAGAAGAGCAGAAGTGTATATGGACTATATGTCCATGCAAATGTATGTTTTCACGGTAAAAGTTGGAACATACAGAGTTAACATGCAAACTCTAAGAAAATAAGTAAAGCGTTTTATGATGTGCTATAAAGTTAATTAATACAACAACGAGACAAGATGTCTAGAGATAGAGGGTTTTCTATTGTCTGGAAATAGAAATAATTACAGGTTTCAAATGTAAAGGTGTTTGGCTGTTTTATGACTTCCAGTTCCAGGCAAACTTCTGAAAAATAAGTATTTTTGGCACAGAGGTGACAACAAATGAGGTAATATGAAGTAACCCAGCTGAAATGTGTGATAGTAACTTACAAACTATCTCAGAGAGCGAGTCTGTGCATTTTTTATCTTGTCTTGGATCTGAACACATCCATCTTCCACACTTCTCATCTGTATTTGCCTTGCTCTGTAAGTAAGACTTAGATCATAGTATTTCTCTTAGAGATAGATAGGAATATAGTAAGATCAGTCTAGATGTTTTCTGTATTTATGTGAGACTGTCCTGCAATGTTTTAAAATATTTCCTGTGATTCTGAACTCTTTTGTCACTGTGTTGAGTTATTGAGTATTGTCTTTTTCTTATTTATTATTAAATATATTTAAACCTTTTAATTGTGGCTGGTTTGTTTAGAGGTATTTAAGCTCTTAGAGTGCTTCCATATGTACTTGGTGACACTGTACAGGCCACTCTTGAATAGCCTTAGTCTTGGTCACACTTACCATTTGGATAATAGTAACATTACACAGTAGAATTGGTCACCATTTGTAAGGGCCTTATGGTAGCTGTTAAGTAGGGGTTGGTGACAGCTGATACTACCATATCGTCTAGTTTATTCATCCTTAATTTAGTCATGTAATGCTAGTCAAAACACGACCATACTCATGTTTGTATCTGCTGAACTCCAAATCAAGTTGAACGCTTTTATCTAGATCAGTCACTAGATGGGATAACTCATCAACCCACAAACTATAATATTTAATCATTAGTTCAAGGAGTTCAAAGCCTTGCCGATCGAACAGTTTGACTAGATCATTGTGGAATGGAGAGTTAGCTTCCAATCCTGTAGGGTATGAGTGGCGCAGTAGCCCTTTCTGTACCACTCTGCGAGAAAGGCATTCACGAAAATACGCAATTTCTAATTGCAATTTCCTTAACTTAAGTGGGGTATCAAAGGTTTTCAGCTTCGATTACAATATTATCAGTAAGAGAATTGTTACCTTGATCCATAATTCTGCTGTTGTCATTGGAAAGCTCCTGTGAGAAAGTAAAACCATCTTCTATCCACGAAGCCAATGAAGCCGCAGCACTAAAACCCTCCATCCTGGTCTGTGCCGCTATGGCTGGTTGTGGACGGTTATCCTGTTGGAGTACTGTCACAGGAACTGTGGGGTTTGACTTATTCACTTTGTTTGGGTTTAAGTCAATACACAAATCTGTGTTAGCAATTGTTGACGCTCCACGAAATACTTCATGTGGCATTGCCACATGGAGGTCTGGGCTAGTAAGTCTTGGTGTACTTTCCACGATATTATGTGGTCTAAGTACTCTGTCTTTTGACCCATTCTCTGTACTGTTGGCATGCACTCTGAAATCCGCTATAGTATTGTAACCAGTCACATTCTCCTGTGTGGCCGCTCTCGTCTCCGGACGGACACTATGAACAGGCGAAAGGTGTTGTCGAGCTGTTGCAGGTACTGAAGTAAGGGACTGGCAAATTTCACCCTGGTACTTATCAAGTTGGTCCAGTCTCTTAAAGATGGAATCAATCTTTCCAACTAACGAGTCCAACATGCTGCTGGAATACGAACTCCTAACACTCCTACTGTTCGCTGTAATGGCATGAAGAAATGTGAAAGTTGTAACTACTGTAAATTTGTGGCTGTAACTAACAGTTTCAACATAAACGGTTTACAGTGTAAAATCAAAGATAGATTTAACTGTAATTCTAGTTTTGTTGTCTATTTGGCTAGGTGTAATTTGTGCCCTGCTTTCTACATAGGAAAAACGGAGTGGAGGCTCCGTGATAGGATATATGAACACCAATATGCAATGAAGAAACAGAAACTCGAAAATGCTTTAGCTAAACATGTTTGGAGGCTCCGTGATAGGATATATGAACACCAATATGCAATGAAGAAACAGAAACTCGAAAATGCTTTAGCTAAACATGTTTTTACTAACCAAGAACATGCCTTTAAATTTATTATTATAGACCAAGTAAAGGCTGATAGTAGGGGTGGGCCTAAACCCTTGAAATTAGAGGAGCTTGAATTAACTTGGCAAGTTAGACTAAATGCCTATAATCCACCTGGTTTGAATAATTCTTGTTCCATCAGTAGTATTTTAAAATTAAAAAGTTTAAAGAAGTAGAAATTTTGCTTCAGTCAGGAAGTTGGTTCGTGTTAGCCATTCAAGGCATCTTAGTACCTGCTGCTAATCACTTCTTAGAGAGTTCTTTCAGTAGCACAACAGGGTTAAACACCCATCGATGTTTAACTTTGTTTACTTTAACTGGGTACTTTATGTATTGCTGTTGTTACACTATAGTCAATTTAGAGCTATGCAGTATTTTTTATATTGTATTTTTAGACACTTGTGACTATCACCACTTTTAGATCAGTCACTTTTTTATTTAACATTCCTTATTACTGTGTGTAGAGTTGCTGCAGTTTTTATGAACTGGTTTTCCTTTAAAATGAGGCAATGTGTAAGATGTGTAATTGGTTAATTATCAACCAGCTGTTTGTATAAATTACATTCGTAGCTCACTCTAATGTGTTTCTGATGAAGTTTAGCCAATTGAGGCAAACAAAAAGCGCTTTAAACTTTTTATTAAACTTGTGGACTTGTTTGTCCTTCAATTCTCTTTTGGAGTTTTTTTGAACAGCTTGACTCTATGATACGAGTGAACGTAGTACTTCATTTTACTATTTGGGTGGATCTATAGCTTGCTGAACCTGTGTTTTTGTTTTTAAAAGTTTGACTGCTGGTTCTTGTTTTCTATTTAAAAAAGTAATTCAGCTCATCTTATCACCCTAATGGAGGCTTCTAAACCTAAATACTTTCATCTGTTCAAATGTTTAGCTGCAAGACTTAAACTTAGTGTTGATATTCATCCTAATCCAGGACCCATCCTCAATAAACAATCTATTCCAGTCCCTAATAGACTTGCCCCAGCATTTCCCCCTCACCCAAAAACAAAATTAACCAATCTATTACTACTAAATATCAACTTTCAGAGACATCTGTAACAAAGTTCAGGACTTCCATGCATGCATTGCACACTACTCTCCAGACATAGTAGTGGCAATAGAAACTTGCTTAAAACCAGAAACAAAATCTAATGAAATACCACCACCTGGCTACAATATCCTTACATTAGACAGAAAGGAAAAATGGGGTGGTGGAATAGCAGTTATTTACAAAAACTCTCTCAATATAACCCTTCATCTCCACCCCCTCCCAAAGTTTCGCAATGCGGAAATCTTACTAACCCATCTTAAAATGAATAACAGGAAAAACATTTGCATAACTAGCCTTTATATCATTCCAGGTAACAATTTATCCACTGTGGAAGAAATTCTGCAATGGCTAAAAACTAACATTAGCCAATAGACATTGAAGAAAATTGACAAAGGAACCAAGGTATTGGGAGCAAATAACTAGAGAGGGAAAGGTAATATAATAGGAAGAGGCCAAGAATTTATTTGGACTGCAGGTTAGAAATTGACTTCCCTATCAGGGATTGATATCCAAGTATAGGCAAAGAGGAAGACATATAGGGGTCATAAATGAAAGATCAGCACTGGAAGAGTTTTTAGTAAAATATAAAACATAAACTGCCGTTAAAAAAAGAATAATTTCTGGAGCACATAAAATATTGCATGATAACTATAAGAATCAATAAGAGGAGGTTACAAAGGAATGGGAAGAGAGGTTGGATAAGCAATTTACAAAAAAAGATGGGAAGATATATGTACATCTCCCAAATATGCAACAAAATGTAGAAGATTTAGGATTTTTGCTTGCCAGTGTTTGCATAGATATTTTTATACCCCAAGTAGACTCCAGAGAATTTTTCCTCAGGTAGACGGCAAATGTTGGAAGTGTGACTGGGAAGAAAGAGGTACTTGGGAACATAGTTTCTGGGAGTGTGGTGGGTTGGTGGACTTAAATGATTCCCTGGGGGATTTACTGTCAGAGATGCTGGATGAGCAGATCGGTGTGATGAGAGAGATGATTTTTCTGAGCTATGATACAGAACCAGAATTGTCTAGATATGGTAAGGCCTTGCTGTCTCTAATTATGGTAGCTGGCAAAAAAGCAGTTACTAGAAAATGGAAATCAGAATCTAAACCAACTATATTAGAAGTAGTGACTATAGTAACAGAGATAAAACAACTGGAATTGAGATCTTTAGAAAAGGGAAGGAGCAAACTACATATAAAAATGGGAATTGTGGGAACAATACATACAGGGGAGGAATGAGGTTTGAGAAGGCAGGGATTAAATGAGCTATGTAATGTTTGAAAATTATTGGGTAGATTATAAGTGATGTGTAATGTTTGCAACTGGGAATGTGTCAGTATGGTTTGTGATGTAAAATGCTTGCAACTAGGATTGTGTCAGTGTGGTTTGTTTTCATTAATATAAATGTATGATTGCTTATGTGGTAGTGATGGTTTAATAAAGATGTTTCTTGTTTAAAAAAGGGGCAGGAATTGAATAATGTATGTAATGTTGCTTAGGTTATATGATGTATAGGAATATATGTGAAGTATGTTAATTGGTTGATGCAGTTTGATTACTTTTGTATAAATTTAAAATTACCAGTGTCGCAAGTGATAATTTAATAGAGGTGTGTTAAAAAAAAAAAACATTAGCCAATAGACCATAATCATGGGAGATGTGAATCCAGACTGGAAGTATACAAATTTAAACCTATGTAGTTTCACATAAAAAGTCGATATTGCTACTAGAGTACAAAAAAAAAAAAAAGGAATCCACATTAGACTGGACGCTTACAAACAGACCTACACTAATGAGCTTAGTAGGAACCCTACCTGATACAGTTTGTGACCACCTGCCAACCTTTGCAGTTAACCAGCAGAACAACACTATCAAACAACCAACCAGCTTATAAACTAGTTCACAACCAAACCAAATTTAACCCTGACAGTTTCAAGTTACAATTACAAAACTATAACTGGAGTGTCTTCAAAGCAATGCCTTTGGATGATGCATATTCCAATTTCAACCAAGTCTTCTCAAATATAGTAAACTAACATGTTCCCCTCAGAAATAAGCAAGTCTGACCTAACCCTGCCCCATAGTTTACAAAATCACCCAGGCAACTACTCAGAGACCACACCTGTAAAATATGGTTCAAAAACAAGAATCATGTTACCCTACAAACCTTTAGACACTTGAGAAACCTTGTAAAGCATCATATTATTAACAAAATATCTGATTTCTCTAACCTACAGACGACTAGCCAAAACAGCCCTGAATACGATTGGTCCACAATACAAAAACTACTCCATAGGATTATAGAGTGTCTGGTTCAAGCAGGTACTGAAATCAGCACATATTGCCCCTGTCCAAGAGGGACACAGGGGAACCCCTGGGGTGAATTTCCAGTTACCTATCCAGTCTTCCAAATTTCAGTTAAGTAGGGCCAGTGAGGGGCTTTGTTTAACATGAATAGGAAGCTTGTTCCAGAGGTGGGGCAACCTAGTCAAACTACAACTCCCCCTCAAGCAATAACCATTCATAGAATATTGCAAACCAATTCAACTCCCACTTTGTAACCTCTATTCTGTCTCTTATCAATTCAAACAACTCATCAACCACCATCCCAATAGCCCAGAATAACAATTCCTCCTAATTCAACCTCAAACCTGTCCTCACCTCAGTAAGAAAAAACATATCTTGGAAGCCTTAAATCACCTGATATAACATCCCTTCTGAATACCTAAAGATTGCAGCTGAAAGCATAGCATATCCTGCACCCATCCTCATAAACAGATCCTTAACAGAAAAACATGTCCCAAACATCTGGACTGGAAAAAAAATCTTTTATCATACTACTCCACAAAAGTGGAAATTGCACAGAACTAGCAAACTACAGGCCAGCTGTCATACTATCACCCCTATCAAAAATCCTTGAAAAAATGTGTTCACTACCAACTAGTTCAATACCTCAACAACCACAACCCAATATCTAAACACCCAACACTGCTTCCGCACAGGTCATAGCACCAAAACTGCTCTCCTCAAATTCACCAACACAGTTAAACATCAGAGGAATAATAGAAACTTAGTATCAACCTTATTTCTACACTTGTCCAAAGCCTTTGATACAGTAATGCACCAAAAACTCCTATATGAACTTTCCTCCTAGGTTTAAATAACTCATCATTTAACCTGGTTTCAGAGCTATTTATCAAGCAGTAAAATGACGATGTGACTTTTCATACTTTCTTCCAGTCACAGTTATACACCAAGGTTAAATTATTGGTCCACTCCTTGTAACATATTTATAATCAAACTTCACATTCCCCCCAAAGATGCAACTTTAGTCCAATATATAGATGATGCTACCCTCATCTGCTCAGCATCAACACTAGAAGACCTACAGAATGTCACTCAGCAGGGTTTCCTTTAAACAGAATCCTGGCTGTCAAAAATCAGACCTATTTCTAAATCCTAAAATGACCAAACCCCAAGCAATACTCAGAACAAAAACAAACATTCCATATATTATCTGCTAACCACATAAAAATTGACTCTCTCTCTCGCTCTCTCAAACCAAACATTAGATCTTTCACTCAGTGATAATCTTAAATATGAACCACACGCACAAGCTGTAAAGAAAATGCACAGAAAGCTAGGCTCCCTCTACAGTGCCCAAAAAATTTATCACAGCCAACACTAGAAAAGTAATTGCCCAAACCTATGTACTCCCCTCCCCTCCTCCTTTTACACAGTTCCTATTTTTACAAACCTAAACACTCTTGGAGCCAAACTAAACTCATGTTATCACAAAGTAACAAAATTCACAGTAAACACTACCCAATCAACACATCACTGCAAAGCATCAAAAGAATTAAACTGGCTAGAACTTCCACAATACTTGTCCTAATCTCATCTGGTAATAGTCCATAACCTCCTGTACCACCCAGACAAATGCCCATCCCTGTAAAATTTACTACAGCCATACAATACACTAACAATAGAGACCTATGTTCCAACACCAAATCCCTCCTGCTTATGTCTAAATACAGAAACTGTTCTGGTGATTCCATATACTCCCATCATGTCACCAAGCTCTGGAATGCAATATCAAACCACCTGAATACATTAACAATAAAAATACTTTCAAAGCAACACTAAAACACCACCTAAATAATAACTGACTGTGCCCTTGTAGTCATCCCAGTGGGGCCTAGTAAATTCATAAACACTCATGAACTATCTCCTACCAAACCTCTGGTCTCTACCATACTATCTTTCAGCTATAACACCTTATTTACTTTATCACTATTCTTTGCCCTTCACTGCTGTTTCTTATGAGCAAAGAACAACTAACATTGCTGAGTAACCTACAGAAATGAATATACCTGATAATGTCAGTTTAGTCTATCTTTGCTGCCACCACATTATGTAAGCAAATCTCTATGTATGTATTTCCACTTAACATGTTAATGGAAGCTTATAACTAACCTGACTATATAGCAAATGCCCTGACTTGGCGTTGTAAATCTTTAACTTGATAGTGTAGTAAATATTGTAATTGCTTTTAACTGGATAGTGGATCTCCAAATTGACAATTTAACAGATTACTTTTTTTTATTTTGTAACTGTTTCTGGAAAACTAAATTGGATCTTTTCTCCTTGGACCTCCACTGAAAAAATGCTCATCCCAGTCGGAATTTCCCAGTAAACAAAGGTAGTTAGGTAGATAAATAAAATATAGATTGCATTTATTTTGCTGTTTATGGTTTCTTACTTGTTACATTGACTGTGTCTCTTAATGTCTTACTTTTTGTATAGTGTTGAAATGTTTAAATTTAAGCATCTGATACTTGGAATAAGTGCAATAAATTATTTGATTATTTGCTAGTCCACCACGATCTGCTTTCACAAAAAGCTATGGTGATTGAAAACACAAGGCTACTTAAAAGGTTTTATGTTATTACTTTATGGGACAAACTAGTAATACAATATATGTTAGGGGACAATAAACTGCATTTTGGAAGTAAGGAAATAATTTACATAGCTTGCATCCTTTTGAAAAAATATTAATTTGTTTTTAGAGAGAAAATGGTCATGACTGGGAGGTCAGTAAGGAAGGAATTTATTATTAAGATTGTAATCTGTTATGCTAATGCACAAAGTCTTAAAAAGGAATAAAGAGCTGGACCTTATAAAACTACAAAGAATAAAAATAGCCATAATTGGACTCTGAATACTGGTAATTTGTATTTAAAGAGTTTAATGTTTATGAAAGTATAAAAAAAAAGCATAGAAAGGGTGGGGGGAGTATTGTTGATGGATCATAAAGCCATAAATAGCTAGTTAGAGCAAGAGGGTAATGAGGCTAACATTCTAAGTATAACTTTGAGAGATGTACCATGGGAAGATTCTAAAATAGTGTTGGTGTATCTTGGTTCTAAAATGGAGAAAACATATTTTTGAATATACCAACAATTGTAGTTGGAGATTTTAATTGCCCCCACATTGATTGGCATAACAGCAGTACCAGTGACAATTACAAATCCCTTTTCATAGGTTCATAGGTGTGTACTAGGCTAATGACCCTGGAGCATTAAGCCTAGCCCATAGGATTACCCTGGCATCGTGCCACCCAACCTTAGTTCCTAGTGCCTCTGTCGAATAGAGCCACTGGAGTGATCCCTGGCATGAATTTTCTGTTTCCCATCCACTCATCAAGATCTCTATTGAAGAGGGCCAGTGAGGTGCTCTGCTTGACATGTATGGAAAGTCTATTCCATAGGATGGGCAGTCTCTAGGTTATGAACCTGTCCCTCCAGCATGTTCTGTTGATTGTCGTAATGAGGTTGAGGTCTCTGGAGTGTGTGGTACGGAGGGCTTGGGATTTCTTTAGATGTAGCATTTCTAACAGAGCTGGGTCAGACATGGCTTTGTAAGTCAAGCAGAGATTGTCTCTTAGTAGGTGATATGAGACAGAGAATAGTTGGAGTTTTTTGAGTCTGTTCATATAGGGCAAGTGTTTAAGGCCTAGGATCCTCTTTGTGAGATACTTTTGCGGCCTCTCCAGTTGTTGCAGTTGTCTAGTGAGGTACATGCCAAATGGGGCATTGTACTCGATGATTGGCCTAATGAGGGAAAAGTAGAGGGAGACAGTGACCTCTTTCTTCCTGGATGCAAAACCCTTAATAATGTGATGTGCCACATAGAAGGACTTTCTGACCACAGTGGCAATGTGGTGGACAAAAGAGAGGTTGCTGTCAAGCTGTGCTTCCAGATCTCTTATAACGCCTTCTGTGTTCAGTGGAAATACCATCAATGTGGTAATTCAAGGGAACCAGGCTTCCATCAATGTGGTAATTCAAGGGAACCAGGCTTTTCC
The DNA here is from genome assembly GCF_019279795.1 of Protopterus annectens. Lineage (NCBI taxonomy): Eukaryota > Metazoa > Chordata > Ceratodontiformes > Protopteridae > Protopterus > Protopterus annectens. The sequence continues at coordinate 729,368,713 of NC_056732.1, forward strand.
CAAAGGGGATGAAGACACATTTTTTGGCATTGAGCTTAAGGCCGTGGTTCTGACACCAGTCATTGGTCTCATTGAGGCCTTTCTGTAGGATGTCAACATTACTTGGGGAGTTAATAATAGCTCCCAACTTGCAATCATCTGTGAACTTTGTCAGCCAGAGTCCCTTCATGTTGGCCTGGATATGATGAATTCACATCATTTTACCCAGTTGATAGACAAATTTACTCATAAAATTTCTGTACTGACCTTATTACTTATCAGCAGAGATGGACTAATAAACTGTTTGGAGGTTCATATCATGATAGTATTTCTTTTTGACATTTTGACATTACCTGAGATAAGATACATAATGTGAGGATAATAGATACAATCAGGCTAGTAAAATAAGTTAAAAATATAGATTGGCACACCTAAGAGATTGTATTAACTGTAGTTGAGATTTATTCAAAAGTATTTGCAAAAAAAACTTGGATGATACTGAAGTTAAGACTACTAAAGGTAGATTTAAAGTTATACTATGGTGGGATAATCACCTAACTAAACTTTTTTAAAGAACATTATTAGTTTTCAAATAAAACATATTTTCGTAAAATATCCACAAATATTTCAACTTGAATATGTGAAAAGAGAACTATCAAACAAACATAACTATCTGCAAAGACATTAACAAATGTACATAAAATAAATGTTGGTATATATTAACATCTTTCTAAATTAAGGGATTATTTTCCTAGTAAATCATAAAACTTATTCCACATATTATAAAGATGTGTTCCTGATGAATCTTAACTTAATGGTCAGTAGTTCCAAATGACAAACTTCAATAAGAAGATTTTTAAATTCTTGGAAAGAGGGAGAAGTATCTGATTTCCAATTTCTTATTATAATTTTCCTGACAACAGCCAATATAGACCAATCCATAGGGTATTTAATTTTCTTGGCATACACAGGTAAAGGTGTATTAAATAAAACCATAGATTTAGAAATTTTAAAGTTGTCTGAAAGTAAGGCTTATAGAAAGCTATCAATATCTTCCTGGTACTTTTTTATGGCTACACAATCAAAAAACATATGAGACCAATCTGCCTTCACTTCACTTTTACATCTCCAGCATGCATTATTTTTCTTGCTAAATTTACTTAGTGTAAGAGTTAAAAAGGATCCAGAAATATATTTCCAAGTGAATAATCTCCATTTAATAGATGAAGTCATATTAGCTGATTCTAATATAATTTATCTTGATCGTTAGGAAAATAATTATTGATTGTGAAAAAATAATTCCAGTAACTCTCCAGATAACTATCAGTTTCATTTCTAATTACTTTATATATGTAAGATAGTTTACCTTTAATAGGAAGTTTATGTTGAGTGGATAAGATCAAATACTGTACAAGTTTAGGCATTGAATTTTTATTGTTGGAGACATTAGATCTAATTTCTTTAAAAGGAATTGTCTACACTCTTGTATGTCTAGCCATAAATGTGTATCTAATTTGAATTCAGCTGTTAAATTGTCTAATGATTTCAGTTCATCTTTTACCATCAGTTGAGACCAGTATATTAAGTTCTTATCTTTGAATAATGATATTTTTGTGTAATCAGAAGAAAGAATAACTTCTTGAGTAAAAGGTATTGGAAAAAGGAGGAAAAAACAGACTTTATATTCAGGTGATTTATAAATATAATTTCTAAATGTTTTTAAGAGGAGTAGTATATAATTAGATCCAAGTACAGGATGAGTATTTATAGAAAAATAGTCTTTTAATAACCAAATGACTGAATTATTTAGTATTGATCATTTTTGGGAATTTGAGATATATGAATCATAAGATAGTAGCTCTAGATTTTTTTTTCCCATTTAGCATTATATTCTATATCTATAAGAAGGGTTATAGATTTAATCACAGATGAAATCGAATACATTTCCAAATTAGGTAAACCTATACCACCCTTAGCCCAGTCCCTCATGTGATAAGATAATGCTATCCTAGGTTTATTAGGAAACCATAGGAATTTTTGAATGATCGAATTAAAAATTTTGATTATAGATTTAGGAGGGGGTAAAGATATTTATTGTATAATATAAAGTACTTTACAAAGTAGAATCATTTTAATAATTGGAAGTTTTTCTTCCATGGTAAAAGGAAGCTTTTTCCATTTACTTATAATATGTTCTGTTGTAGATGTACTTAAATTATAGTTTAGTTGAATAATATCCTTGATGTTATTGGTAATTACTATTCCTAGATATGTTATTTGGTCAGCCTGAGCTAAATATTTTACATATTTGTTATCCAAAATATAATTGCTTGGATAGATGGGGAGAATTTATGTTGTATTATTATTGAAGGTTAATCCAGATTTTCTTTGAAATTTCTCCATATTGCTAAAAACTGCTGAAATAGATGAATAATTTCCCCCCAAAGTAATAAGTATATCATCTGCAAAAAGTTGTATTTTGGAAGACTCATTAGAACTTAATTTAAAACCTTAATTTTCTTTATCCTTCCTAATTAAGTTAGCCCAGTGTTCCATTATTAACATGAAAAATAATGGGGATGTGGGGCAGCCTTGTTTAGTTCCTTTGGTTATTGGAATTTTTTGTGAAATACTAGTACCAATTTTAATATAAGCTTGGCTTCCTTTATATAAATGTGTAATAAGATTTATGAAGTTGTTTGAAATTTTTAACTCTTCCAGTACTGTAAATAAATAATCCCAATTAACCGAGTCTAAGGCACAGTTTACATCAAGACTAATTAAAGTTAAATTTTTGTTTAAGGTCTTTGCAGATTCAGTCAACGTAATAGTTCTTTTTATATTATCATATGTATTTCTTTTAACAATAAAACCAGTCTAAAATTCGTCTACCAGGGTTGGAAGGAATTTATTTAACCTGTCTGCGTATATTGACATAAACATTTTATAATTGATATTTAATAGAGAAATTGGTCTTGTATGAATAACAACTTGTGGGGTCTTTGTTGGCTTTCATTATAGGAGAAATAAAGGTATATTTCCAAGAATGTGGAGAAATAAAGCTGATTTGAAAAATAGTAAAAGCTTTCTGAAGTAAATTTAAAGCTATTTTGGGTAAAATCTTATAAATTTCTGGGATAATGCCATCATTACTGGGTGCTTTATATTTTAGTTTACTAATTTGATTTTGAAGGTCAATAAAATAAGTTTATCTATAAATGTAGTTTGTTCCTCTGTAAGTCTATTTTTAGTGTGTTTAGAGATAAAGGCTTTGATCTCTTCTTTTGAATCTAAAATCATGGATTTCTGGTTAATGTTGAGAAAAACATTCTCTAAATTCAGTTAGAATATTCTATAAATCAGAAACCATCTTTCTTTTCTTAGGGGAAAAGATTTCATTAATATGATTGAACTTACTGTGTCTTTTAGTTTTGTTGGCCAATATATTCAAAGATCTAGTATTAATAGAAAAATGTATACATTTAAATTTCTCTAAGCTAATCGTAGTTTTATGATATAAATCTCCAGATATTTATCATTCAGTGAGATGATTTCTTTTTCCCTTTCATGTTTAATTTTACCTCCCTTGTTAAGCTTTAGATTGTCTAATCTAGTTTGTATGTCCTGTAATACTTTATCCCATAGGTTCTTTTTCTTTTTGTACCAGGTGATGATTTTGCCATATAAGTAGGCTTTTAAAGCATTATATATATATATATATATATATATATATATATATATATATATATATATTTCAGAAATATCATCTGTTGTATTTAAAGTAATAAATTTTGAATTTCTGAGAGGAATTATTTAAAATCTGTTAATTTTGTAATGTAAGCAGCTATTCTTTTAATTTGAATATTGCAAGTTGTATTAATTAATAATTCAAAGGTTATGGAGTTGTGATCTGATAAAGGGCAAGAATTGACCTTTGATTTAGTTAAACAGTCAGTCAACTCTTTAGAAATAACTCTGTATTCTAGAATGAGTGTTATGTCTATGTGACTAGAAAGTAAAAAAATAGTTTGATTCAGCAAAATTGTTGTCATTCAGAAGATATAAATCAATAAAATCCTTTAACAATTTAGGTGATGCTAATATCCTCCTTTTACCCTTAGTGTTTGTATCATTATCATTTAGTATACAATTAAAGTCTCCTGCTATTATAATTTAGCCCTTGGATAAATGAACAATTTGATTTAAATGCTGTTTAACTGTGTTCACCAAGACTGTTTCAGCTCAGCTTTTGTAAAGTCACTGTTGGTTCTTTTCTAACACTTCTTGCAGTGTTTGTGAAAGGGACTTAATATATTTTTTCTTAAACAAGGAAATAGGGAATGTTTTGCTTAAAGTTGGGGTCTGTTGCAATTGTTTGATAGCACTTTGACAGCACATGTGAAGTAAAATAGCTTTTCAATTGTTTATTAAGAGCTAGACACTTTATGCTGCCTTGATAAACTACAAAGCAAAACTATTTCTGCTCATCTCAGACAAAATAATTTTCTTTTGCTTGCTGAAGCTTCTGAAAGCACATGTAAAAATAATGTAATTGCTTTTTGTGGAGGAAAATGAGATGTTGTACTGTGCTTTCCTGTTTATTTCTTTGCATTATATACATTGTTTTTCTAATGCTTCTGACGGTGCTTGTGAAAGCAATGTAATTTTTTAAAATCAAAAGTGTACAGTTTATGCCTTAAGTTTGCAACAGCTGTTTGCTAGTGGTTTGGGCAACACTTATGAAGGCGGTGTTTATTTCTTTTAAGAACACTTGCTATATGTTGCTGTCCCATGATCATATACTGCAGAGCAAGAATGTTTCAGTGCAGCTTAAGTAAAAAAAACAAAAAAATTAAGTTAAAATTGTAATTCAAGAAAATGCCTTTTGTTGCTTTTCCATTACCAACTGAATCTCTGATATGTTTTAATCAAAGTCAAAATGATTTGATGCTTCCCTGTAGTAATTTATTTTAAACGCTGTATATTGCTTCCACATGAGCATAAACTACAAAGCAAGAATGCCTCAAGTCAGCACTGGCAGCCTTTTCATTTGTTTGCTAGGACTTCTGGCAGTACTTGTGAAACCAATGTAAAATAAGTTTAGTAATGATCAAAATGTGATGTTGCTTCCTTATTCTTTTTCTGAGTCATGTAAAATTTGTTTTAATTATTTGCTAGTGCTCCTGACACTGTATTTAAAATTATGTATGTTGTTTGCTTACAATTTTAAAATGCTTTAGATTCTCATGATCACAAGCTGCAAAGCAAGAATGTTTCAATGACTTTTATGAAATTACTTTCAATTAGCACTTGTGGCAACATTTTGAAAGCAGTGTGATTACTTTTCTATCAAGTGCAAAATTTGGCGTGTTGCTTCCTCATGACCATTTGGTTTTCTGTGAAGCATGCTATCAGTTTCAGTTTTTTGCAGTTGATTCTGGCAGTGCTTGTGAAGGTGTAGATTTTTATTAAGCCCAGAAAGAAACGTATTCCTTCTCAGTGATCATTTCTGAACACACGCATTTAACCTGTAATGTTCTAGCTTATTTTACAGTACAAGCCAATATTTGACATTGACAAATTATTGTATTACATATACAAGAAAGTCCCCATTTCAGTATGTTGTCCACAATGTAAGCATAGTCACAGAGGTTGTACATGACAAATTTAAAAGGAAGCAGAGTTCAGAGAAATAGTATCAACAATAGAACTATACAGTCTATATTAGATGCTGTTACCATGCTTCAGCTATGCTTAATGCAGCCAGAGACGCTGTTCTGTGGAGACCATCCTGTAGTCTAAGATTCATGCAGAACTTTAACATGTTGTCTTAAGTTTCAACCACTGATGTTAACTATTAACTAAAATATTGACAAAATGTTTAGCTAATGTGTTGTTCATTTTAAAATGTCACATATTAGTGCAGGTATTTAACATAAGTAATGATACAGTCATAGTGACTTAATAAACAGCCAGACCCTTAGGAAGTTTAATATTAAAATGACACACAGTATCCGATATTGTGAGTTATCATTCAAATGCACCAGTGAAACAAACCGGTCCATCAAACAGGGCAACATAGTGATTAAAAAAAGCTTGCAAAAATTAGCCAAATTGCATGCAAAGATCAGTCAATAGTGCTATTAAAATGTAGACATTTCAAACAGGGCATCATACTCGAGTTCTCTTGCTTCTCCTCCTCACATTGTATTTACTTGACAGCAGGAGATGGTAAGTCAGTCTAGTATGCCCTTTAACTACTTTAACATTCCATCTCTTCTCCAATCCTACCTTTCTTCTTACCCTTGTTCCATACATTCTTGATTGTTTCACTGGATTTTCTCCCCAATAGCTATTCTATTAGTATAATTTCACAGTTCAGCAATCCTCTTTGTGGAAAAAAAAGTATTTATGGAAGTCCAGGGAGTTGTTAATTGCAAACTGCTACCTATCCCCCCTTTTCCACATCTGTCCTTCCTCTCCAGATGGACATCATTAACATTTCCCTAACATGAAATTGAGCACAGTATCATGTCTTTCTAGTTTGTTTTGGTTTAAGGAAAGATGCTCTCTAGCATCCCTAATGTTTAACTATATTTTTTCCTCTACATCCCACAGGGCTTTCTGGTAGTTTTGCCTGAATTCATTCAAGCAGCTGGATGTCTTTTGCCTTTTATGTCCTCCGGAACTACACACGGATCTCAAGGCATGGTCTGACCAAGGCCCTGTAGTGTAAAACATTGCATCTTTGCTTCTGGAATTAGTACTGCAAAGGTACACACGCTTGCTATTGCCACTGCCCTCTCACTCTCCACCCAGTAGTCCACTACAGGTATGATGAGCACTCCAGATGAGTTTCCTGCTCTTTTGTTGCCAGTTCCACTCCCCCAGCTGGTACTTCTCGCCAGGATTTCTGTGGCCCAAGTGTAGTACATTTAGTGAGATTAAATCTCATCTACCACCATACTGCCTATTTGTTCACCCTTTCCAAATTCTTCATTTGACTCTTCCCCTCCATCCTTTACTGCTACACCTTTCCATGTGCCATCAGCAAAGATATTTCTGAGATGACCTCCAACAAAGACTGCTGGACCTAGGACAAGATCCACTCACTACTTCCCTATTTTTTTTTACATTGTCCCTCCTCACCAGTACCCTCTGCATTATACCATTTAGAGATGTAAATCTTCAGTTCCTCTGTCTTTGTGCTGTCACCAGTGCCTCAAATTTTCCTAGTGGTCATGGGTGTGGGACAGAGTCAAAGGTCTTGAACAGTTCAGGCAAACTGTTTACTGGTACTTCCTTGTCAAGTTATTTAACACAGTCATAAAACTGGATTAGGTTTGAATGACAGTTCCTTCTGGCCATGCACCCATGTTAGTTGCTGTCAACTCTTAGCATTTTTCTAATACTACACACAAGAAACCATACTCTCAAAGTGAAATGAGGCAAAATGTATAAATCCATTGGATGAAATGGACTATCAGAATAACACACATCTTGTAGAACTTATGAGAATGAGGATAGCTGTGAGCAAATATTTTGAATTTAAATACATCATGTGCATGCATATAGGCATCATATCGCAAATAACTTGATTTTAAATAGGAATCAGTAGACACATTTTTAAACATCTTTACTAAATGGAACTTGCACGGCAGCCTGTTTTGTTTTCTTTAGAACCTCATATAAAAAATATATGACATTTAACACAATTGTTCAGTTAGTTCAATTGTAGTTTGAAACTCATCACCTTGTCTTGTAGAAGTAAGCATCTCAGCATCTAATCTTGCCTTGGTGTACTAACTGGTAGCTAGGGAACACTTATTCTTTAGACAGTCAGGAAATACAATGAGATTAGTTTAGTAGTGTTTTTCTGCATCTGTTTTAATCTGTTCAACTGTGTTATTTTTATTTCTCCTGTGATTGAAACTCTGATGCTTATTGTACTTTGATATTTAGTATTCTCATGTCTTCTATTTTATTATTTATTATTTAAATATTTGTGTACCTTTCGTTGTGGCTGGTCATACTTTTAACATCTTGAAAGTACCTGTGCTAATTTTAGTGATGCCTTGGCCACTCTGAAAAGCCTGGCTGTTTTGGTTATACTCTAATATTTATGTTAGTATTGATTTTACTCCGTATAAGTGGATACCCTTGTAAGAGCCTCACTGTGGTTGACTGGTGTCAGTGAGGTTGCCCTATAGTCTGGGCAGAAGGGGTACAGTTAGTAAATCTGTACCGGCCTTTCTCAGGAGTGTGCATGTGTGTGTGTGGGGGGGGGGATCAAATACCCAGATGTGTATGTCTCAGCTATTTGGAGCTGGGACACAGTGCACCAAAGTGAGTTTTGTTTGGGATCTGGAGAGAGAGCGAGTGTCATCCCAGTGGAGTGTGTTTCCTGTGTCCTTTTGGGGGAAATTGTGCTTGATGCAGAAAGCTGCATTTGAAATACTGTGTAAATCCATTCCTGTTTTTAGTGACGGTCTCTGTCGTATCAGTGATGAGGATTAAGGCTCCTTGATTACTGGCCCAAGGTAAAGAGAAGCCATCACATATGACATAGGCAGTCTTACATTTATGTAACTGAAAACAAACCATACTGGCACAATTTCAGTTGCAAACATTTTACATCATAAAACATTTTGGCACAATTGTAGTTGCAAATAGTATACATCACTTACAATTTATCCAGTCATTGACAAACATTTCATAGCTCATTCAAATTCTGCCTTCTTGTAAATATTGTTCTTCGTCTGCATGTAGTGTTCCCACAATTCCCATATTTTAATATGTAATGTGCTCCTAACCTTTTTTAAAGATACCAATTCCAGTTGTTTTCTCTCTGTTACTATACTTACTATTTCGAGTAAAGTTGATTTAGACTTTGATTTCCATTTTTTAGCAGTTGCCTTTTTTGGCAGCCACCATAACTAAACTCAGCAAGGCCTTACTTATCTGTTTCTTCTGTATCACACTTCCAACATTTGCTGTATACCCAAGGAAAAATTCTTTGGAGTCTACTTTGGGTATAAAATACCTATGTAAACACTTCCAAGCAAAGATCCTAAATCCTCTAGACTTTGTTCCATATTTGGGAGACATGCATATATCCACCATTGTTTCTTTGTGAATTGCTTATCCAATCTCTCTCTTCCAAATCCTGTCTAACCTCCTCCAATTGAGTCTTGTAGTTATTATTCAATGTTGTATATGCTCTACTAATTATTCCTTTCTTAACAGCAGCTTCTGTTCTAGATTCCACTAAAAACTCTACCACTGCTGTTTTTTTTGCTTGGGACCCCCTATTTATTTCTCTTTGCCCATACTCTTGATGTCAAGCCTTAATAGGGAAGGCAATCTCTAACCTGCAGTCCAAATAAATTCTCAGCATCTTTCCATTCTATTACTTTCCTCTCTCTAGCCATTTGCTCCCAATAGTTTGATTCCTTTGCCAGTTTTCTCCAATAAATTCCAGTCCCTTCTTGCCTATTTTCTGTATCCCTAATTGCGGTCATCCATATGGGCAGAATCTCCTTTTTTCCATTCCATTGTTAGCTTAGTTCTTAGAATACTTTCAGCTACTTTGAGTATAGTATTTTGTATTATTGTTATTCTCATTAAAGTTTTGCATCCAAAATCCCAGTCTCTTCTTGAGCTTCCCCTGTTTAATCATAATCCCTTTCCACATTGAATTAAAGTTTCTGCTTGTGCTTGTGATAATGTGAGGTATTGCCGCTATGCCAAGAGAAGTAGGGTAGTGGATGTGTAACATATGCCAGCAAGCTAGCTGGAATTTAGTAAGGAATTATATGTTTGAATATCAAACTGATTTGTGCAGATGCTTGTGCATTTGTAAAGTTGCTTGTGTTAAAAATGTATCAACATTGTGTCCTGCCAGACAGAGAAAGAAATGTACATCTATTATTGTAACTGTTGAAATGTATATATTGTAACAGAAGATACTGGAAGAAAAGAGGTTAATCTCAATCCACCTGACTTTGAAAAATAGTAAGAAATTAAATTACTTAATTTAGGCCATAAAGATTGTATCTCAGTTCTGATTGCAGCCGGAGACAAAATGTCTGAGAAAACAAGCACTAGGAAGCCTTCTGTATTGTTCTTTAGCAGTGAACTAATTGCTACTCTGAAAGGGTAGAGGTCTGAAATTTTTATGACTTCCAGGAGCTGCAACAGATCTTAACAAGGCTCTTGGAGTATTATTGACACACGTGCTAAATCCTGACAGCTTCTATCCAGGGGGGTAGCATGGGAGCCAGAAGTTAGATGACCAGATGTATGTGATATTCTGTAATCTAGGACAAAAATAATGTGTAATACTAGAAGAGACTGAAGTCTCATGACGCTCTGTTTTTGGAAGCTGACAAGGAAGGACTCCTCACATACTTCATCTTGCCTTGCTTTAGAAAGTAAACAGGGAATAATAATTATTTAGATCAGTCAGGAAAATATTGTGAGATTAGTTAAGTATTGTTTTTCTGACAATTTCTGATTGAACCTGTCCAGCTGTGTTGTTCTTAATATTTCCTGTGGTTGAAACTCTGGTGTTTACTGTAAATAGATGTTTAGTATTTTCATGTTTATTTTATTTATTTATTTAACATTTGTTGAGTTCCACAGATCCTGTTTTCAGCGGAGGCCGGGGGAGAAATGCCAAATGCATGTCTTACCACTGTGTTCTTTTCTTATTTATTATTAAATATATTTAAACTTTTCATTGTGGCTGGGCCTTCAGAGAATATTTTAACCTTTGAGAGTACTTGTATTCCCTATGTGCTCTTCAGGGAAATTGTGCTCGATGCACAGGCCTGCATCTGAAAATACTGGGTGTATATATTTTTGTTCCAAGTGAACATCTCTTTCTGGTGCCAGTGGTGAGGATTCAGGCTCCTTGATTACTGGCCCAGAGTGTGGACATCACAGTGGGAGCATTAACTTTGTTGCTCTCAAATAGCCCTTCAAATCAGGCAATCCCAATCTGCCATGTTCTGTTGGTAGAATCAGCTTATCCCACTTGACTTGCTATCTTCCCCTCCCAGATAAAATCCTTCAGCTCTTTATTAATTGCTGTCCACAACTTGCTCCTCTGGTTGATAAAAATATGGCTGACGTGTGTATAAGACTAAAAGGACTAAAAACATTTTAACTGCTTGTATCTTACTAACGATATCCATATAACAAGAGCTTCCATTTTCTCAGTTTTTGTATTATCTTTTGTTTAGTCTCTTTCCACATATCCTTAACTGCCACACCGGAAACATTTTTAATCCATATTCCTAAGTACTTTTCTCATGTTTCCATAAATATGGATATTGCTGAACCAATTCATAAGTTCATAGGTAGGTACTAGGCTATCTGCCCAAAGGCATTAATAAGCCTAGACAGAATGTGTTGGCTTTTGCTGCCCTCTTAGATTTGTTCCCCATGCCTCTGTCCAGAAGAGCCACTGAAGTGATCCCCGGGGTAAACGTTCTGTTTCCCATCCACTCAACAAGGTTTCTCTTGAAAAGTGTTAGCGAGGTGCTCTGCCTAATGTAGATTGGAATCTTGTTCCAAAGCATGGGAAGTCTCTGGGACAGGAATCTATCCCTCCAGCAAGTCCAATTTATTGTTGAGGTGAGGTTTAGATCTCTAGAGTGTGTGGCTAAAGGGGATATGGTTTTCTTTAGGTGGAGCATGTCCATCAATTCTGGGTTGGACATGGCCTTGTCTGTCAGGCAGAGATCACCTCTGAGTAGGCGGTATGCAACCACGTACAGCTGGAGTTTCTTCATTCGAGCTGCATAGGGCATCTGTTTGAGGCCAGTGATCTTTTGGTGAGAGTATATATTCATGTGAGAGTATACAATTTACCGCTGTTGCTTTTGTTTTAGCTTCATTAATTTTGTATCCTGAAAAGATATAAAACTGTCTCAAAATGTTCCACAACACTGTAATGTCATTTTCTGCTTTTGTCAGGTATAAAGTAATATCATCTGCAAATAGAGCCAGCTTTTTTGACTACCATATCAATTATATTCTTGAATTTCAGAGTCCCTTATTTTCTTTGACAGTGGTTCTAAATATAATGCAAATAGCAATGGGGAGAGATCGGACTCCCCTGCTTGATTCCTCTGCTCAAGCAGAAATTATCAGAGAGGACCCCAACCACTTCAATTTTTACCTCCGATCCCTCATATATCCTCCTAATCAACCTTATTTTATCAAGGAATGCAAATGATTCCATTGCCCTACACAGAAACTCCCAGCTTACTCTGTCAAATGCTTTCTCTGCACCAAGATCCACCAACAACAGTGACATTTTCTTACATTCTGCTTCCCTCTAGATCATCAATATTCTCTTAATGTTGTCAAATGTTTGCCACCCCTCTGCAAAACCACATTGATCTATATCTATCAATTTTGGCATCACTTTTGCCATACTTATAGCCATTATAGACATAAACATTTTCTAATCTTGGTTTAGGATTAAAATGGGCCTGTATGAAGCTGGATCTGATGGATCTTTGCCCTTTTAGGTATTACAGCTTACCACCGCTTTGTTACAGGATGTTGGTGCTTCTCCTCCTCTTAAAATACTGTTAAACAAAACCTTCCAGATCTTTATCATTTTTCCCTCCTAGCTTCCAAGCTTCCACAACAGTACCATCTATTCCTGGGGACTTTCCTGTAGATTGGTTATACATCCACTTTTATCTCATCTCCTCCTATCCTGTTAGTAATTGAGCCTCATTTACCTCTAACCTTGGAATATTTAATACTTCCATAAACATTTCCAGTTGTACCTTTTCTTAATTTCCATACTTCTACATGATCCCTTGTTATCTTCCTTGTTATATGATCCCTAAGCTTGTCTACATCCCTTTCTACTTTCTGTTGTCTGATTCATTGTGGTAAACATTTTTGTGCTCTAGAATTATCAAAAAACAGTTGCTTAATAACAGTCTTTCTAAACTCTTGCATATTATCAAGGTAGTCCCTTATTTTCTGTTTAGCATTCTGCAGTTGCTCCTTTACTTATTCTGTGGTATTCACTGTATTTTACAATACTTTAACATTTGCCAGTCCCTCTAAATAAATCTGGTCACTTCTTATCCATATCTCCCTTGTATTTCCACCCTGTTTTTAAATTCTACTTCAGTTTATCCCTCTCCCTAGATATATTTTCAGAAGAAATTTCTATCTTCTCTAATAGCTTCTGAATAATTTCCAGTACCCATTCCTTAAATTCCTCACTTTTCAACAGAAAAGTGGGATATCACCAGTGTCTCATTTTTATTTAATTACTGTGTGTTTTTATTTTAGTTATTATTAGCACATGGTCTGAAATAATTATTGGGTGCGTATCAAGACCTTCAATTAAATGCATGTGTTCCTGTGAAATGTAAATTCTGTCTAGCCTACCCAGTTTTTGTATCTTGGAGAATAATATGTAAATTCACTCCAAACTGCTAATACTGAAGTCGCATCTTCCATGCCAAATATTTTATACATTTCTTCAAAGATCTACCCTCCTTTGTTTGGTACCTCTTCATTGAGCTAATGTGAAGTTCATATTTTGGAAAACAGTATTACTTATTCTGAGTTGCAAGAGTTACAAGCTCTTGTGGTGAGTTATCCCTATCTCATTTATCAGAAAGATAGGGTTACTCTTGGAACAAATTCTTCCTCTGTGCCTAAAGTTGTTTCAAACTTTACATTAAGCCTGGTTATTCATCACCTTGTTTTCTTTGCAGAACCTAAAAATAAAGGTGAAATAATTTTACATACTCTAGATGTCCATAGGCAACTTGGATAGTTCACTGCAGACCATTTTTGTTCCTATTAAGGTAGATAGGAGGACAGACAGTGTCTAAACAGGCAACTTCTAAATGGTTGTCCCATGTTATAGCTTTTTGTTATTCCTACCATAACAAGTCTCTTCCAGGCAAAGGCAGGTCTCATTCTACAAGGCCTCTGGCTATTTCTGTGCCTTTTTCTAAAGGGGTAGAGTCTAGAAAGATAGTAGATGCAAACAGCTTCATCATCTTTGCCTTCCTTAACTAAGCACTACAAACTAGATTATTTCTCTAGTTCCAGAATAGTCTTTACTTGGACTATTCTACAGAGGCTCCTGGACTCTGATCCCATCTTCCTCCTTGCTTTTTAAGGTCTGGTATTCATCCCATATAGCTTTGACTACTGCAGCAGTGATCTAATGTTGAACATAGTACAGTTGTGTAAGTAAACCTACCATGACAATAGATGCATGTTCAAATAGATCACTGCTGCAATAGCTTCTCATTCCCTCAACCCCCTATTTTGCAATTTGTTTTGGTATGGTTATTATTTGATAGTAGTGTTTCCTCCTCCTCCTAAGGTAGGAATGCTCTTAAGTTTTGGCACCCTAGTCACTGATTTTGTCCTGCTTTCCTCGTTCAGGACAATGGCTACAGTGCATGGAAGATGTCCTGAAGCTTTGGAAAGCTGGCCCATCAGTCTTATCCCTTTCAAGACATCCCATATAGCTTAGCCTACTGTAGCAGTGATCTGTTCAAGCATCTACTGTTTGCATGTTTTTTGGAGGATATGGAAGCAAGATGAGTAAAATGAAGTTTAGATTTATAGAAATACCTTGACTTTTAGGCAGAGAATTTTAAAATGATGCATGTTCCCCAGAGACAACCTGATTAGATGTCAGAAATGTTTGTTTAATGCTACCAGACAGAAGTAATCTATTCAGGGAATTAAATTATGTTAATTAAAAATTACTAAAATGAACAAGGATATTAATCTGAAACAGCTTCTACTTTTTAATCATTAGAATTTTGTATTTTTGGAACTTACCATTATTGGATAGGTACTACTACTGTTTAAATCAAACTTCTAGAAGAATATTTCCTAGAATGAGCTTGTGTGTGCGCCATGACTTACTCAGACCCATGCTTAGGGCTGGTGAAAAGATCAGTGTCTCAGTGTAGTGTCATTTTGCTACCAGGTGTTGATTTTTATGCCCCATTCCTAGCACATGCCTGTACTACACAATGGATGGATGTGCAGTGTATTGTCCCACCTCCTCTGTGAATCAGCCAATGCCACCATGTATTCTCACTTAGAACAGATCCCTCTTATGTTTCCCCCACCTTCCCCAACCTTCACTTAGAGATCTGATGCAAGCAACTTCAGGAATGCATCTATCTTTCCTCAGACACACCACAGATGCCCAATCAAAGTCTGGTCCCCTGGACCTTATTTAGTGCTTTATCCCTCTACACCAGAGTTCATCTGCTTATAAAGAACCAGTGGTACCTGGGGTTGAACACAGAACATTTTGAACCTTTCAGCAAAGTTTTACCTGGAATTATGGTTAATAGTAGATAGTGTCACCTCTTTTGTGTTTGGATTTGTTATCTAGGGTGTTATCAGTTTCACTGATGGTGACAAAACAGATTAGGATGTCATCTTAAAACACCAGGAGGAGACAAACCAAGAACTGCAGCTTTCAGCTAACAAAAATTATGAGATTTTATGAATGGCTGCAAAGTACAGCAGAATGTGTGCTACAGTGGGCCAGTATAGGTTCATGCTTTCCTGCATACATGCTTTCCAGTTAAAATATTGTGCACCCCTTTGAGTGCTTATGCCTCCTGTATTTCTCATTCAGGAGTTGCATTCTAAGACTTCCTCAGCTAGTGCTGCTGAAGTAAGACTGTGCCAATTACATCCCCTTGTGTGGGTGAGCTAGCATCAGCCACTTTCTCCCTGTCTGGCTTCTCAAATGCTTTGGCCAGTAGTCAAATCCAGGTCATTTGAGGCAGTCACAGGGCCAGAAGCACTACTCTACAGAGCCACCTCTGCCTTAATAACATTCTGATTGGATATTGTACATGGCCAAAAATAAAATGTTTAAAAGTTTAGTGAATTAAAAAATACTTTGGGTTGAATACCTTCTTCAGGTAGGGGACTGTGCTCTCTGCACCCTGCAGTAATAAGCTACTCCAGTGCTTTTGCATGTTATGGGAAAGGAATATTTCCCACTCTGCACCATTGTTGGTAAAGCTGATTTTTGGGATTTGTACCATTTGAGGTATTGTGCTTGACAAGATATGTATTTTATGTATTGCTAATAAGAAGAATGGTCCCAAAGTCAGCATAAAATGTCATTGCACAAGATGCAGTCTTCTCATAGAATCAGGGTCACAGCAACTTGAAGGTGGTATATTTTAATAAAGATATTTTCTGGAAATAAACTAAGGTTTTATGATAAATAGCAATTAAATCTCATAAAACTACTTGTTCTTGAGAAAAACATTCTCTGCCAATATGGAGGTGTGTCTTAGAAGCCCCCATTCGGTAAGTTATACTACCCGAGTTAAAAATAATACAACAGAAAAAGGGTTGTTAAATGGGTATATGTTTAAATGCATTCATTTTTTTGGTTACCTGCTTTAAACAAGATAGTTTCCCAATCTTTTGAACTGGGACACACGTTTAGTTGGAATGCATGTGTGGAGGATTTTTTTTTTTTGGGGGGGGGCAGTGAATTAAACATAACATCATCAGTCATGAAGTGCATGGCATGCTGTGATTATGCTCCAAAAATGGGGACAAACTTAAGCATCTTCTGGACTTCACAAAAAGTATGGCATAAATAAAGTGTCTTAACAGATTTTAAAGTTGTTCATTCTTCAGAGGGGAACTTTTTTGCCTGCTTACTGTTTGGCAGTGCTAAGTGTTTTAACAGGTTTTGAAGGCTTTGAAAGCCAGTAAAACAATTTCTGCTCCTATGCTTTTTCCTTGTTACTTTTGGGACAGGGAGCAGAAAAATCTCATTGCACTGCAAATAATTTTGATCAGATTTTCCGGATCATAAGCATTATGTGTTCTAGACATAGGTGCCAAGGTTCATGTCTCAAGGTGAATTTTCTTGACTTTCATGCCTCAAACAACTCCAAGAAATAAATAAAAAAAGGAACACACCATCAAATGTATTAATGTGTCCCTGTTTTTTTATTTCTTGGAGTCTTTGTTCTATGCTGTGGAACACTTTAGCACCCAGACGTTGCTGATGTTACAGTTCAACAATTAATAAGTTGGTGATGATTGGGAGACCTGACCAAAATCTTCTGTATAACAAAAAGCCCAGTATTTATTTTATTTATTTATTTTACATTTGTTAACCGGGTTAGTCTGGCTGAGCTTTTGGCTCATTTTCAGCAGAGACCCGGGGAGGAAAGCTCCTCAGGACTAGAAAACAATTTATTAAATTTTAGTAACAGAGTAGTAACAATCAGCTATAGGATCTTACAAGCAGAGACCTGGAGAGAAAAAAAGCTCCTCAGGCAATTCAATTATACAGAGTATTAACAATTAGCAGACAAGTATGTGAGTTGTTACAAACAAGGTTTTAAACAATTAGCAGAAAAAAACGTGACTAGTTACAATATTATTTAACCTGCTTAGAGCAAAATGAGTTAATAGTTACGCAGATGCTTATTTAAAGTGGGTAGGATATAGTTGTATAGGAGTTTGGAAACAAGAAAGGAAAGTAAGAATGGCTAGTAGGAGATGTAGGGGAGGTAGAGTATAGGAGACAGACTAGACAGGTAGGTTGTTTTGAGACTGTAAGAATTAAGAGTGGTTGGAGATAGAGGAAGAGAAGAGGTAGAAGAGGCAGGGGAATAGTGTTAGAGATACATTATGAGTGAGGTGGTGAAAGGATGGTGGTTTCAGGGTGGTTGGCTACAGTGGCAAGACCACTTTGTTTTCAGGTATTTTCTTGTGGCTAATTTGAAATTTTTGCTATGCTGAAGGGATTTTATTTCCAAAGGGAGTTGGTTCCAGGATGTAGCTGGGTTATAGTTATAGAGAAGGCAGCCTATTTTGGTTTTGGGTTTGTAGATGTCTAATAATTCTTGATTTGAGCTGCATAGCATCCTAGCAGGAGAATATTTGGATATGATAGTGGAGAAGCTGGGGCAGGAGGAGGGTAGATAGAGTGAATGATTTGTAATTGGTATAGTTGGAGCAGCTGAGGGAATTCTAGCCAGTCTAATTACTGTAGTGCTAAGCAGTGGTGTGACTTGTAGGTTTGGTTAGCTGCAAATCTGGCGATCTTATTATAGGTAGTTTCAAGCTTGAAAATAAGTGTAGAATTTAGGTTTGTGAATATGTGGCACCTGTACAGGAGTGTTGGGAGTAATAAAACCTGAGAGAGAGAGTTATTCAGGCAGTGTTAGTTAAGTATTTCTTGCTACGGAAAAGGTGTCCAAGTTTCTGATGAGTTCTTTTTACTGAGTTAGTAATATGGAGATCAAACTTAAGCTGATCATCTGTTGTAACACCTAGCAATTTAGTACTAGATTCAGCTGAGATTATAGTGTTATTGCAGGATAAGATGGTAAATGTACTTTTGAGTTTTTAGGGAGGAAGAATAGGAGCTTAGTTTTTTTTGGATTAAGCATTAGTTTATCACTAAGCCAAGTCTCAGTGGTGTGGAAGGATGCCTGGGTAGTTGAGTGGAGGTCAGTTAGGTTGTCAGCAATGGTTATAACAGCTGAGTCATCAGCATATTGCACAAGAGATGACTGGGGACGAGGAGTAGAGCAAGTTGGTGAAAATATTAGAGTAGTGGTCCAAGTATAGACCCTTGGGGGACTCCCATTTGTACAATGAGAGGGGAGGATAGTGCAGAGAGCCATTTAACTGATTGCAGGCGGGTAGAGAGAGAGCTGGAAAACCAGGAGATAGTAGGGGGAGAGAAATGTAAGTTAATGAATTTATCTAGGAGTGGGTGAGAGGCAATGTCAAAGGCTTTAGAAAGGTCAAGGAATAGGTATGAGACAAGTTTATTGTTATCACGAGCTAGGGGAGACTATGTTGATGAATGATATGAGTGCAGTAGTTGTACTATGCTTGGGACGGAAACCATGCTGTGTGGGTGTGAGAAGGTTTTCCTGGTGAAGGTAATGCATTACCTGCTTGTGAATGCATTTCTCTAGCATTTTTGAGAATGGAGAGAGTATGGCAATCGGTCTCAAGTTGGATATGTCTGAGGAGTTGCCCCCTTTGTGAATGGGTAGAGTAAAGAAATTCTTCCATACAGTGGGGACATAGGAATCAGAAATGGATCGGTTGATTAAGATGGATACAGGATAGGCAAGAGGTTCAGAGGCAATCTGCAGGAAGTAAGAGAGTAGCTTGTCAACAGATGGGGAGCAAGGTTTAAGTTTAGAGAGTAATGACTTTACATAGTTGATACTGCTTTTAGAGAGGAGGAGTTAGGAGGGTTTGGAAGAGGTATAGAGTTTGTGGGGGTGCTAGTGTTGTTTCTTGGGGGGGGAGATAATTTATTATGGAGGTTATTGAGTTTATAAAATGATTGTTAAATTTGTTGGCTATGTCTTCAAGTGTTGCATTCAGACATGGGTTTGGAGGAAGGGTTTCTTGGATGAAGAGTCTGTTTAATAGAGCTCCAGAATTTCTTTGGGTCTGATTTAAGAGTAGAGGGAGGATTGGCATAGAAGTTTATTTTTCTGAGTTCTTTATATTTCTGAAGAAGAGAAGGGGTCCTAGTTTTAGTTCACATAATCCAAATCCAAGTCTTTCATGAGAGTTCTGGTAGATTTAGTGAGCCAGGGAGCAGTATTAGATTTGATTCTAATCGTGCGAAGAGGAGCAAGGGAGTTAAGAATGTTTAGGAATGTAGTGTTGAAGGAGTGGGCAACTTCATCTAAAGGAAGAGTGGTGAGGTAAGACCCATTAATTAGAGTTGGTGAATAAAGGAGTTCGGACAGAAATGAGAAAGTGAGCGGGTGGTAATAAATTTGTTAGGTTTGATAAGTTGGGGAGTTTGTCTGGTAACTGTTATAGGGCAGTGGTCACTGAGGGCATTTGGAAGGGTTTGGGAGTTATGATAGTTTTGAGGGTGGGAGACAAATATCCAGACAAGAAGAGAGCTAGGTAGTTGAGATTTATTAATGTAGGTTGGGGTTGTGATTAGCTGTTCAAACCCATGTAGGTTTATACAGAAAGTAGTGTTGGAAGCTTGTATTGTAAGCCAATCAATATTTACATCTCCCAGTATAATTATTTCATTGTGGATGGTATGTGAGAGGTGAGATATGATGTTCTATGTTAATATTATCACCAGGGGGGGATATAGATTGCTGTGACAGTTATGGTGTTGAAACTGATAAGTTTGAAGTTGGTCAGTAGGATTTCAGCTGGTGAGAAGGAGCAAGTCCAGTGTGGGACTGATTTGGGAGAGACAATTGGAGACAGTAAATGTATGGGTTTTGCTTCTATTTATTTCACGTAGTCAGAATACTTCAGTGAATTTTATAAGGATTGTCTTTGGGCTGCTTATCATATAAGGTAAGGTTAGTTACATTGTATCAGATGTTTGAAGCCACATTTCTTGAGCAGATCTGGAAAATATTCTTACCTGCCAGATTTATGAAAGGAAATGTTATAAACAATTTGGGGTAAAACTAACAAAGAACATGGGTTGTTACGTGTGTTTGTATGTGTGTATGGGTCTACTTCAAAAGAATGAAAACCCACATTAATGAAAACAACATTACCAAGATGAAATCACCAAAACCTGACTTTAATAAAAGAACACAATGTCGAAGGATTTCTCAGGGTAAGTGTACAGTTGTCCACCATCTAACAACAAAACACGCCAAACTACCTCAAACTCACCCAGATAGTGGGCTGCACCCCCCACACCTCCCCTAACTAAATATACCAAGTGCGGGATCACACTACAGTGGGGAAATGGGCAAATCTTTCTTTGCTGGCCACCTGGATACTTGCCCTGTGAAATCCTTCGGCATTGTATTCATTTGTTAAAGTCGGGGTTTCAGCGATGTCTTCTCGGTAATGTCATCTTCGGTAGTGTGGGTTTTCATTCTTTTGAAGTAGACCCGTGTGTATATGTGTTTGTATATGTAATGTTTATTTTTGTGTATATTATTCATTTCAGTATTCTGACTAGTAGTATAGACCTTTATGATGGTACCTCATATTGGTATAAAGCAGTAATATGGTTTGCCCTGCACAGATAGATCCACTGCTGAACTTCTCCAAGTGAATAACCATTGAGGCAATAAGATTACAGTTATCTGACTTATTCTGCCTATTGGTGGTACATATCAGAATCAGAACTTGTTCAGTTCCACCCCAAGAGAGACTTTTCAGTTGATCATGCAATACTACATTTTGGCCAAAAAAAAAATCTAACAATTTAATGCTTTATTATAAAACTGATTTCCACATCCTTTTGTTAGTTTGTGATGTGTGTTATGCATTTAAATTCTAGAAGTGAATTGTATTTATGCTGAAGACTAAATATTCGGCACTAACAAATGCTAGTTTCATTTTGCAGCTGTTCCATATCTTAAAGAACATCAAAATTTGCTCTCCTTCTGGATAGAATGTGCTGGTCCAGCAAATGTATATCACACAACTGTTGAGAGGGTGATGAAACAACTTCATGACTGCTATGCTGAAACCATCAGTGAAAAAAGTCCTGGTGTGGCAGAAGCAGGTAAATGACATATTTTACAAAAACTCATTGCTTCACTTGTGCTTTACAAGAAAAATATGCTGTACCTACCTCTACCGTGTAAGTTAAATATCCGCATATAGCTATCATACTCTCTGTAGTCTGGGTCTGTCTAGTATTAAAGGTAAAACTTAGTGTTGCAGTTGCATGTATTTTCCTTTTTTTTTTCTTTGGAAAAAAAAAAACAGCATGTCTTGTAGAAAAAAAACTAACAAGATACATTTGATGAAAATCAAAGGGACAGTTTCAGAGCTATGCTTCTTATAAAAAATGATGTTGAAAAACAGCCCTCAATTGACTTTGGCTTTGCGCACCTCTACATCTTAAAATATAGCTCTGGCCTATGTGGGAATTAATTTGGGATGTATGGTTGGCTCACATGAAGTGTCCTTTGGAAAACAAACATGTAAAATATTTTTGAGAGTTTCTGAAGTTACAGCCATTTTACTGTATATAAATACACACTTTTTTGTAACATAACTTTTGCAGAAGTAGAAATGACTATATTGATGAACAGATACCATGATAGCTGTTGTGATAGGTGCTGCTCATATCAATTCCAACTTGGCAGGCTGGGTCTAATTTTTGTAAAATGATTTGAACTGCAGCCATTTTGGGAACATTTAAACCTGACTGGGAAGGTGCAGAGGGTTCTACACAGCTCTGAAAACTCCATTTGTCTCTGGAAAATGTTACTGACTTGCATCAGACTTTAATCCTCAAAAATTGTGACTCTTCCATGCTGACAGTCATTCCAGATTTAAACAGTTGTAGCTTTTGTTTAAACTATTATGAGACAATAAAATATTTTGGTAGTAAAAGGATTATGCAAAATGCTTGTGCATATTACTCTCTCTCTGCTATCTTAATTTGTCATTTTCAGACTGACTAGCTAGTGTTAACATGGGCCAAATTTTAAAACTCCTGAATTGCTCAGCGTGGTTTATCCATAATGAAAGTTGCAGATCTGTACATTGACATTCACTAAACTTTTTCTTTCTCATCTCTGTGATGAGTTGTATTATGTAACTGTATTATATGGACATATACCTTTCATAGGAATTTAGCTCAGATGAATATTTGTTTTTTATTTATTTATTTTTTTAACTGGCGTAGAAAAGGGATCCATGTGTATCATTTTCCGGTTTAGCCAGTGGTTACAACACAACCAGAAAGAAACTAGATTTTGCAAAGAATGTGTGGTGGAATATTGAATATTGCAAAGTATAGG
>NC_056732.1:729391996-729415694 GCF_019279795.1 Protopterus annectens
GGGGTGCCAGTTCATTCTGTAGTTCATGTAGAATGCAGCCTGGGATGTTGTCTGGTCCCATGGATGCTGTGTTCTTGGCTTTGGAGAGTGTGGTTTTTACCTGTGCAGCCATGATTACAGGAACTTTGCATTCTTCTGGTATAGAGATGGGCTCTTTAGGGGGTGGGGGGGGGGTAAAGTTAGCACTGAACCTATCTGCCAGGATGTTGGCAGTATCAGTTGGGTCTGTATATTTAGTGCCATTGTGCTGTAACTCAGAGCAGATCTGAGTGTTGCCATTCAGATTCTTGATATAGCTATAGAATGCTTTGTGGTTGTCTTTAGAATCAGTGGCGATTTTGTTTTTGTAACTAGCTTTAGAGGATTTTATCAGGGATCGCAGCTTCTTACTGAGGCTGATCAGGGAGCTCCTCCACTCATGGAATTTTACTCTCTTTTGCAAGAGTTTCCTCCTTCTGTTGTACAGTTTGTTTATGGCAGGGGACCACCAGATTGGCTTCCTTTTTTTGGAGGATAGCGTCTTGGTTCTGTTTGGGATAGCACGATCCATGCACTCATGTAAGTGCTTATAAAGTGCAACTGTGTAGGATTCAATAGTCGTAACTGTATTGTCCATCTGCATGAGTGTCATGAAGTTCACCACTTCTGTCTTAAGAAGCATGAAGTTGGCTTTGGAGAATTTTTTTACCATGGTTTCCTTAATGGGGGGTGGAGGCAGGATGTGGATATCTAGGGTAATTAGCTTATGGTCAGATCAGACCAATGAGGCATTGACTTCAGGTGTGGAACACCGGTCACTCATATTGGTAATGACTAGATCTAGGATATTGTTACCCCTGGTGGGGGTGTGGATAAGTTGATCCAGGGCATTGGAGTTTATGAATTCCAGAAAGCATTGAGTGAAGGAGTCAGTACATGAGTAGTTTTCCCAGTTAATGGTGGGGTAGTTGAAATCGCCCATTATTAGGGTGTTTGGTTGAACCCTAATATTTTCCAGTACATCAAGAAAAGAGGAGTGGGAATCCTGGGGCATGGTGGGTGATCTGTAGCAAGCTACAATTTGGATTGCAGTTTTGCCCAAAGTTAGTTGCACTTGGATAACCTCAGCTGCATTATGCTGAGCAACTAGCCTGGAGGTGTGGATATCCTTAATGAATATGGATACACCTCCGCCTTTGGTGTTCTGGTCCAGGTTACATGGCCGAAAAGTGTGGTATGAGTTATAGCCTGGTAGTGCAGGGGTGCTCTCTGGAGCCTTGAACCAGGTCTCAGTCACTGCACAGATATCTATGTTCTCCATTTTAAGGAGTGCCTCGAGTGAGTGCATTTTGAGATTTAGACTTCTGGCATTGAGTAGCATCACCCTCAGTTTTTGCTTGCCTGTTCCTGTTACAGTGGTGAATTTGTCATTTGAACCTTGCCTAAAAAAGGCACTATAGGGGTGGCAAGAACCTTAGCCAGTATCCGGAGTCCCAGGGGTGACAGGTGCAGGCCATCTTTGGCAAAGCATCGTGGTCTGTCGACCATGTCATCCCAGGCAGACAGATACTGGATCCCTTTAAAATGGCACCAGAAGCTTAGCCAATTATTGAAGTCAGTCATTTTGTCCTTGTACTGCGGCATCATTCTGGGTGATGGCAGAATGCTACTCAGGGCTAGGGTCATACCTGCCTGGGCTACAAGATCGGAGAGCTCTTCCATGTCTCTTTTCATTTAGTCCAGGGAGGTACGTCTCAGGTCATTCACACCAACATGGACAATGACAGAGTCATATTTGTACTTGTTGTGGAGTGACCTGAGTGCGTGGGTTATGTGGCGGATCCTGGCACCCGACAGGCATCTGACAGTAACCTTCTCCTTGTTTAGCCTGGTGAGTGGGACATCAGTGTGCCTGACTATAGAGTCACCTATGACTAGTGTGTTGGGTACAATGTTTTGCCTTATTGGCTGTGGTTGAGTGGCACACTGAGTCTGCGGGCTATGTGTCATTTGGGTTGTGTTGGGGGGGTGGAGGTTGCTTGCATTTCTGCTTTGGAGGTCTCTGTTGCTTGAGCAGATTATTATTGAGAGCCTCCGTGAATGTTTTTGTGTTTCTGTGTGTGGATTTTGGTGGTGTAGATTTAGTGAGACTATGTGATGAGTGTGGTGTGGTGCAAGTGTTTACCTTCTCCTTTTGACTGTCAAGTTCAGTCTTGATTGGAGAGAGCTTTACCTCCAGTTTGGCTAGATAAGTGCATCTCTCACAGGTTGTAGTGTTGGGTGTAGGAGGTGAGGGTTGTCTGTGTACATGAGGCAATTTCTACATTGCCCCAAGATGCCCAGATTCATCAGATAGGAGAGAACACTGGGAGCTGACCCTTGGACATGCCTGAATAAAAAAAACTATTTTCTTCTAGATAAGTGAGGAGAGTGAGTACAAGAGCTGTTTTTCTCTAAGCAATTGAGGAAAGCAAGTACCAAAACTGTTTTCCTCTAGGTAATGAGGAAGGTTGAGTGCTGTAGTAATTAGTAGGTTATTTAGTGCTTACAAGTTCTGAACAAGTGCTGATCACGAATAAGCAAATTCAAGTGCTAAAAGTAAGAATTTGTATCTGGACTAAACTAGTTACAGGAAAGGGGGGGGGAACAAGTGCAAATGTGGGCTTTTAAATCAAAAAGTTGAGAGAGATGGAAAAACTGCCCAAACGGCCAATAACTACAATTTCTGGGCCAGAACCACTCCTTATGTGGTAGATGGGTTACCTAGTGCTTACCACTCCCACTGATAAGCTAAAAGGCTTCCCTCCAGCACAGAAAGCTTGGGGGAGGGGTTCAGGAGCTTACATACAGGCCTGGATACAGCAAATCTGAATCTGGACTACACTAGTTACAGGAAAGGTTATATATATATATATATATATATATATATATATATATATATATATATATATATATATATATATATATAGATATATACATACACACACAGAAAAGTAGCTAAAACAGCAGTCAAAACAATTCAAATACAGTGCAAGCTAGCACATTTGAGTATGTAGCAATGTTAGACCAAACAGTTTAAAAAATGCAATTAAATTAAAAATTACTAAAAACAATGCAGAAGGAGTCTATTAGGTAGAATGAGGTAAAGAGATGGGACTGGGGGAGTGTCCCAGATCAAATCTACAGTGGGGGCGGGCAACTGCAAAAACCTCCAAATTTAAACAACAACACAGGAATAGGGAGGGTGGGTATGGGAAAACCAACACCTTCAGCAGAGATCTGAAAAACTATACAATGAAGCAAAAATAACAGTGCACAACTCTGAAGTCAGCCAGCAATGATATAAAATTAGTCAAACAACAATTAGCCTTTCTTACTCTATCAAGATTCATCCTTTGGCTGTGTCTGCTTGTCTGCCCTTAGATCACACCCTCTCTACCTTACCTCAAGGGGGTTATTCATATATGACCACTTAGCAGGTCCACTTAGCAGGTGGCTCCTTCTTGGAATGTTAATTTTGTTCTTGGAAAAAAATTGCACTAGTTCTTTTTGAATCCACTCATGACACTGATTTGAAGTTCGTATCTTAGAAAATAGTGTTACTTTTCTTGCAGAAATCAGAAGTCCGAGTCAGAGCAATTAAATATCTCAGTTACAGACTCTTGTGGTAAGTCATCCCTGTCTCATTTTCCACAATGATAGGGTTCCAAGGAGAAGAAATTCTTCTCATCTGCCATAAGGTCATTTCAGAGTTTTCACTGAGCCAAGCTATTCATTTCCATTTATTGACAGTCTAAAAATAAGGAAGAAAGAATTTTACACACTCTGTGTGTCCATGGGAACCTCCTCAGGTACTACGTTAGTTGGACAAAATACTTTAGGGTTGATGATCAGCTGTTTATTTCCTATGACATTAAGGAAAAAGGGCTAAGCAGTGTCAGAACAGACAGTTTCTAATTGGTTGTCCACTGCTATTGCTTTTTGTCATTCTCACCACAAGATACTTCCAGGTAAAGTCACCTGGACTCTGGTACATCTGTGGGATTTTGGCCACTGATTTTATCCTGCTTCCCTCATGCAATACATTGGCTAGGGTGCATTGATGGAGCCCTGAAGTTTTGGAAGCAGGCCGTTGGTCTGATCCTGGCAAGACATGTCCCATATAGCTTAGGCTACAGCATCAATTATCAATTCAAACTTCTACTGTTCTGGTAAGTTTACTTACAAAACTATAGTCTCCCAAAATAGCAGAACTACAAGTTCAAAACGGAGTAATATATAATAAGTCTCCGAGGTTGTGGTACTTGGAGTATTTAAAACAAGGATATTTGCACAACTTTTGAAAGAAGTATTGGTACTGCTCCATGCTGTAATTGTTGTAGTTATAACTCCATTAATGGGGACAATACTTTTATTCATCCTAACACTAAAACAAAATATACTTTTAATTGCTTTGCGGCATGTGACTCTGTAAATATAGTATATCTAGCAACTTGTAGTGCATGCACAAGTTTCCATGTAGGGAAATCTATAAGAAAATTAAAAGACAGTATCATAGAACATAGGTCTGATATTAGAAGGAATATTTGTACAAGTTCTTTGGCTAAGCACATTAGTCAGAATGGTTGTAATCATGCCTTTTCCTTTAGGGTGATAAAGTTTTTAAGAATTTGAGGAGAGGGGACATTAATAATAAATTAAAAATAAAAGAATATAATTGGATTCTCCTTTTGCAAGCTGATTCTGCACCCGGACTTAACCAGACAGCATCATTAAAACCTATTTTAAAATATAAACAGACGTGCTTGTGTTGAATAATCTTGCTCTTTAAGGAATTTAATTGCCATAACCGATGATTTTTATTGGCTGTGTTATTATTTTTGTAATGTATTTAAAGATATTAACTGTTAGTCTTTTAGACTGATGAAGGGTTGTTTTATTAAACACTCACATTAATCTTGCATTGCTGAGTTCATTTTTATCTTTTTAAACTTTCATACATGAACCTTAGCTTTGCTCTCTCTTTTGGATTTTGTGTTGTGGTGCTTGGCGTATTTCCCACTCTGTCCAGTACAGTGATCTTAAAGTTGGTATTTATAAATAACAGGGTTTTGAGGAGCACAGCCCCTCATCAGGTAGAGTATATGTAAATATTAAGGTGGTTGTGAAGAGCAGTGCTCCCACATCAGATGATGATCTTTATTTTTAAATTTTGGTACAGAAAGCCCTATTCAGCAGAAATGTGATTTGTTTACATACTATTAACTTTCCTTAATATTTTCTAAATACACTTCAAATTACTATAGGCATCCTTTCTTATAGGGATTTACATTGTTTTAAAAAAATATATATATATATATATATATATATATATATATATATATATATAATAAATTGTAACTGAAACTATATTTTATGTCATGTAATGTAACTCTGGTCATGGTATTCATAGTGTGACTATTACATTCTAGTTAGCTGTTATAGCTTAATGTGAATGTTTAGTATAGCTGCATTTCATTCTGTCAATTGCCTTAAGTTGCATAAGTTGTGTTGACCGTTTATAATCAGTATAGTTTCATCATGTTGAAGTCTGAATAATTCTATATTGTGTTTATCTTATTTTTAACATTTGCCATTGTCCCAAGCTGTAGCTGAAAAAGGTCCATGGACCAGCCTACCTACTTGGTTAACCAATAAATAGTAATAAATTGGTTATTTTTTGGGGTGGGGCTGAGAATGTGGGAAAGCAGTGTGTGTTTGATGGCAGCTGATCTCCTACCAGGTTTTTGAAGGGCAGTCTGTAAATGAGATTGTGCATGATAGAGAGAGATGATGAAATACACTACTGTGACCAGAATATATTTTGCTCACAGCTGAATATACCAGTGAGAAAATTATTTTCAAGATGGGGAAGAAAGAACATGTGTGAAGTATCTTCCCTTCCCTTAAACCTCAATCCTCCTCCAAAACATTATTCTGCATGTGAATATGAGTTATAGAGGACAGAACATCTTGGAAGCAGTCCATCCAGGTACTGGACAGCTCATCAAGAGGTAGCTTGTCTTTTTCTTCTTACACTGTGTCCCATTTATCAGACGTTATATTCTAAAGTGATAGGGTGCAATCATATATGAAAAGGAACAGTTCTGTATAGAGACTTGACTGTCTTTTCTCCATGATTCTTTAATCAGAAAGTTTGTATATATCAGTAATAGGGGCAGGGCATGCTGTCACTCACATATGGGTTCAGAAAGGCTTGCTGTCCTTCAAAAATGTTTTTCATCAATATTTCACATATCATAAAATGGATAACAATGAGTTGAAATACTCCGAGTTGTCTTTCAGTGAGCTTGATGATTTCAGTGTTTCAGTGACTGAAAATTAATGTGTTACATGATGAGTTTGCCTTCAGGTAAGTGGACAAAGCTCAGTCCATGTTTAGAAATGGTTATCACAGCTTTTAAATGTGGACAATATTGTTTACTCTTTACAAATGATATGTACCTTATCCTTAGGGTATATTATTTTGGAACAATCTTTGTAGAGAAAAAGATTAACCTTATATGAAGACATAGCCAACACTTTGATTTTCGAAACAGGTGCTTTATTTATATAATTTTACCAAATACTTTACTTTAGATCCACAGTACAATGAATAGGCATATTTAACCTTTTCTCTTTGGGCAAATGCTGAATACAATCAAGAACTGTTTTTTTTTTATAACACAACAACTAAAAAACAGACTGTTTGTCCCTAAAAGAGTTTTTTTTTCAAATATTTGAAATCTTTAGATAGAAAAAAGAAGAAAATATTACTGGGACTTATGTATAGCACTCATAAATTTAATTTGCAAGTTGTCATTACTTCTACAAGTACAACCTTTATATCTGGATTTGTTGCCCAAAATATTTTAGTGGAAAATGTCAACCTGGTTCAAAGATATAACCCTGCATTAACAGATATCATTAATAGGCCTATAAGGCTATTAGAATGTGTCAAGTTGTTGATTATTTTCAGTTTGTTTAATGCTTGAGTACAGGACTTTTTTCAAGGTGGGAGGTGCAAAGATTGGCTCTGAATATAGTTATATTAAGTTGGCAGTATATCAGAAGTAAAATTTATCAAGACGAGGGATAAATATTCTGCCACCATACTTTTGTATACATGCTAGGGAAATATCATCTGGCTAATAACAGCATTCTATTGCATATAACTCCTTAAGGTCAAAATGCATTTGTATGTGCATTTTTACCTGAATGGCCAGGTGTAAGTCCCTGCGAATGTTACTATTAACTGTCAGCGATTACCTGCAATTTTTTTTATGCATAGCTATAGGATTTATAAGCATTTCACAGTGGCTTTTTTACTGTATGCATGGTTTTCATTAGAAAAGGGTGAGTGGTTTCTTTTCAGGATTGGGAATCTGACACTTGTTCAGAAATTATCTGAAGTGAGCTGGCATTATATCAGAAATAAAAATCATATACATCTTCCAGGAAGGGGAATTTTTTTGTTACTGGAAAGATGCTGCTACCAAAACTCCCTGTATTAAATGAGATAAATCCCTCACTGAGCTGCATTTAAAATTCTAGTATTACATTCTGTTTTTAACACCTTTATTGAGTTAACACATAAGACACAGACATACATGCAGTTATACAATGTAAGAAAATAAATCATGTTAACATGTTTACAGTTACAAACATTATACATCGCATATGTTCTTCTATACAGTAATCATCAGTCCAGCGTTATATAAATTGCTCAATTCCTGCCTTGTCTTAAACCTCACTCCACCTCCTCCTCCAAAACATCATTCTGCATGTATAGATCACACAATTTCCATTTTTATATGCAATTTTCTCCTTCCCTTTCCTAAAGATCCCACTTCCTGTTCTTTTATCTCTGTTACAATAATTACTACTTCAAATACAGTTGGTTTAGACATTGATTTCCATTTCCTGGAATTTTGTTTGGGGCAACTACCAGAATTAAACTTAACAAGGCCTTACTGTGTCTAGGAAATTCAGATCCTGTATACCAGCTGAAAAACTAATTTCCTTAGTTACAACTGTTTGCTCACAGAATATTAGTAACAGAGAACTCTGTAGGGAATTTTTAAAGTCTGGCAACTCATTACGCTCCCAAAACATATGTTCTGAGGAGTCTGTTGTGTATGAACTGAACCATCCTTAGTAATGAGTGCTAACCCTAACCCTACACCTTAACACCATTAAAACCTTCCTGTAACACTTCCACTGTGCAAACATTTACAAACACACACCAACAACACTACATCTGTCCCCTAACCTAACCCTTACCCTAAAATACACAAACTTGTACACACATATAACACCCATCCTTCCTCATCCCCAACCCTAACCCTTACAATACAGTCTCTCTCACACACACATATGCTCTCTCTCACACAACCCCACTTACCCGTATTGGCATTCCATACTATTGACATATCCACCATTCAGCCATCCGTGCCATTGACATATCCACCATTCGATCATCTGTACCATTGATTAAATCACAACCCTGCATTTGTTATTCAAATGTACATTCAGCAAAATGCAAGGGAACCATTCCCAGTTACCTCTTTCTTCCCCATCGCACCTCCTACATTTGCCATCTACCTGAAGAACAATTCTTTGGAGACTGCTCATGGTATAAAGTACCTATGCAACCACTTCTACGCAAAAATCCTAAAGCTTCCAGACTCTGCATATTTGGGAACCATACACGTCCTGACATTGTGAATTATCAAATCTCTTTCCAATCTTTTCTAACATCCTCTTGACTGAGTCCTATAGTTGTAGTGCAATATTTTATATGCCCTACTAATTTTCTCTTTAACAGCTTCTGTTCTAGATTCAACTAAAAGCTCTACCAGAGCAGGTGTTTCATTTCAGATTCTCTCATGCATTTTTCTTTGCCTATACTCTGATATCCATCCCTGATAGGGAAGGCAGTATCCAGTCTGCACTCCAAATGTCTTTTTGGCCTCTTCCCATTCTATTATCTTTCTTTTATAGTTATTTGCTCCTAAAACCTTTGTTCCTTTGTCAGTTTTCTTCAGTAATTTCCAGTCCCCCCTTGCCTATTCTCTGTACCCCTAATTGCAGTCATCCCTGTTGTCAGAATCTCTTTTCTCCATTCTTTTATTGGCTTAGATCTTGGAATACTTTCTGCTACTTTGAGTATAATCTGTATGGCTGCTGCTGTTTCCCATAAGGATCTGCATCCAAAATACCACTCTCTCCTTATTTCTTGTGTTTTCCCCCCTACTTCATCATCATCATTCCTTTTCACTTTGAATTATAGCTTACTGCTTGTGTTATGTATATACACCTTAACTGTGTAGCTCTAAAATATTCCACCAAATCGGGCAATACTAAACCACTTTGTTCTATTGGAAAGATTAACTTATTCCACTTGACCCTTGCCCTCTTCCCCTCCCAGATAAAATCCTTCAACTCTTCATTAATTACTGTCCACAGCTTCCTGTCTGTCTGATAAAAATGTGCCTGATCTGTATATAAAACTAAAGGGGCTAAAACATTTTCACTGCTTGTATCTTGCTATCCAAATCCATAAACAAGAGCTCCCAGTTTCTCAGTTTTTGTATTATCTCTTGTGTAGTCTCTTTGCACATATACTTCACTACCATGACAGAATTCTTTTTAAACCATGTGATAAACTGAGGGGTTGCCTGCCCAGCTAGACAGAATTTTGTAAATAATTCTATGTCATTGTAAGTATTAAAATGATCCACAGAGTTGTCACAAATGTAAAAAAAACTGTGTTATGGACTGAGCTTCAAAAATGTAACCACAGTGCACCTGCTGGGAAAACAGCAGAAGTGTGTATAAACTCTATGCCTATGTAATATATGTTTTCATGGTAGAAAACTGGGACATACAGAGTTAACATCCAAACTACAAAGAAGAACATACAAACAGAGCTGCAGAACTGCAAAAAGTTTTAATGCGTTCCAGTACCTCGGCTAGATGCCTTCAGAGGAATAATTCAAACACATAGAGCAGTAGTATTTATACAAAACCAATTAACAAGTTAATTATATAATTAAATAATTATTTAAAGATAGATGGTCATCGTAAATAGTGAAAAAGGCATTTACACTATTCTTAAGAATGTGGTGGAAAATCTTTGGCCTATTGGTGTTTTAATGATGAGGTAGGCAATTTGTTTCCAAAAAAAGTGACTTTTTCTTATGGCAGATATCAAAATTTGAAAAAACTGTTGGATGGTAAAAATAGAACTGCACCTAAGGAACCTATAGTGATGTTCAGCTGTGTGAGAGGTGTAAGATTTGCAAAAGGGTTAAAAACCTTTCTGGCACCAGAATTAATAGTGTGAACTTTGTGGCTTAGGCTAGACTTAACTGTCAATCCTGTGGGGTAGTTTATATAGTGGTGTGTGCATGTATACCTCCTAAGTGGTAGGTTGGTAAGACGAAGCACATGATAAAAATTCATATTCTGGAACACTTGGGGGATATTAGAAATTGTAGGCTAGAAAGCCCAATTGCTGACAATTTTTATAAAGTTCATGGTGGACACGATGTGATTCTCTTTGTTTTTGTGTGTTGGCTAAACCTAGGCATCAAGGGGAAGATAATGTTTTACATAAATTATTGGCTATGGAAAGTAGATTTATTTTAAAATGTGGTGCACTAGTCCCTAAGGGGTTAAATCTAGAAGTTAACTTGAATGGATAACATTTTTATGTAGTTATATGGTATAAATGCCTTTTTTACTATGTATGAGGAGCTTGTATCTTTAAATAATTATTTAATTTTATAATTAACTTGTTAATTGGTTTTATATAAATACTACTGTTCTATGTGTTTGAATTATTCCTCTGAAGGCACTCTAGCCAAGGTACACATTAAAACTTTTTGCAGTTTTACAGCTTCATTTGTTTGTTCTTCTTTGTGGTTTGCTAGCTGTTTCCAGTATTTATTAACTTGCAAACTCTAAAAAAAAAAATAAGCTGATAAAAAAAAAATTATGACTGTGTGTGGTCTCAAGCTAAGAGACAGGATGTCTGGGCTAGGAGCTTATTTCTATTGTCTTAAGGCAGAGATAATTACTAGGTTTCACATGTAAAGTGTCTTTTATTGCTGTGACTTCCTTGCAGCTGCAGATCACAAAGAAATGTTAAATTGTAAGTTCTGTGAGCCTGGGAAACTTAAGTAGATGTGATATGACTCAGCAGTAATGTGTATTATCAATTTAAGAACTATATCAAGAGAAGGAGATTGTGTTTTGTGTTTGCCTTCAGACCTGTTAACAACTCACCAGCACTTGCTTGCTCTGTAAGTAGGATTTAGATATTAGTATTTCTCTTAGAGATATGAATATAGCAAGGTTAGTCTAGCTGTTTTCTATATTTATGTCAGACTGTTCTACAATGTTGTTTTAAAGTATTTTCTGTGATTTCTGAACTCTCTGTTGTCACTGTGTTGAATTAATGAGTATTGTCTGGTGATTTTATTATTAAATATTTTGAAACTTTTAATTGTGGCTGTTTTGTGTAGAGATAATTTAAGCTCTTAGAGTACTTGCATGTATTTGGTGATACTGTAAAAGCCACTCCAATAGCCTTGCTGTTCATCACACTTACCCTTTGGATAATAATGTTGCACAGTAGAATTGGACACCCTTTGGTAAGGGCCTTTTATACTAGCTGAAAGGAGTAGTTGGAGGCAGTGATTACAACCTTATAGCCTGGCAGAAGGGGGCATAACTAGTGCCTGTGCCAGCCTTCCCCAGGAGTGTCTGTGTGTTTGTGTATAAATCATATCTCAGTGTGTGTGCATGTCAGCTACTTGAGCAGGAGCACAAAGCACTGGTTGGACAGTGAGGTGTACTTGTTATCCTCCCAATGTGGATACCGCTCACTGGTGCTAGTGGTGAGGATTGAGGCTCCTTGATTACTTGGCCAGTGCACGAGCATCACAACCCATACTCCTACATACTTTGTTTTATTGTATCTCCATAAATAAGGGTATTGCTGAACCAATTCATGTGTGTGTACATAGCTTACAACTATAGCCTTTGTTTTATCTTCATTAGTTTTGTATCCCAAAAAGACTTGAAACTGTCAGTGTGTTCCACAACACTGAGTTGTTTTTATCAGGTACAAAATAATATCATCTGCAAATAAAGCCAATGTTTCTTGATTACCAAACCAATTATATTGTTGAATTCTGTGTCCATGATTTTCTTTGCCAGTGGCTCCAAATATAATTCAAATAGCAAATGAGAAAGAGGGCACCCATTTTGTTTCTCTGCCCAGGCATATCTTATTGGAGAGGAACCTTCCCATTTGAATTTTTGCCTCTGATCCCTCATATATCCTCCTAATTAACCTTATTATTCTCTCAGGGAATGCAAATGCTTCCATTGCCCTACTCATAAAATCCCAGCTTACCTTGTGAAATGTTTTCTCTGCATCAAGACTCAACAGCAACAGTGGTATTTTCTTACATTCTGTTTCCCTCTGGATCATCATTCTTTTATTAATGTTGTCAAATTTTGCCTCCCCTCCACAAAACCACATTGATCCATATCTAACAATTTTGAAAATGCATTTGCCATTCTTTTCACTATTATAGTCATAAACATACTATAATCATGGTTTAAAATTGAAATGAGCCTAGACGAAGTTGAGTCTTTACTGCCTTTAGGTATTGCAGTCGGATCATCTTTCTTCCAGGATGTTGGTACTTCCCCTCCTTTTAAAGTACTGTTGAACAAAACCTTCCAGATCTTTATCACATTCTTCCACTGCTTCATTCCAAGCTTTCACAGAAATACAGTCTACTCCTGGTGACTTTCCTGCAGATTGATTATATGTTACCATTTTTATCTCATTTCCTCCTATCTTAATAGTTAATTATTGAGCCTCATCTACCTCAAACCTTAGCATACTTAAGTCTTCCATAAATATTTAAATTTATTTTTTTTCTTGAGTTCAACATTCCTCTGCTTTATACAGATTTTCATAAAATTCCCCCAAATCTGATTCAAGATACCCAATCTGCCTTTTTGGACCTGTTTGAATCTATCAAGATTCAACCCTTTACCCTGATCCTGGGTGACTTTAACTTCCCAAACAGATTGGATGAACTACTCATGCCAGAGCACAGAGATTCCTTGATTTTGTCAATGCAAATGCCTTGGAACAGCGAGTGATAATATCTTGGACTTGGTATTAACCAACATGAGTAACCACTGCAGCATCCCTATAGTATCATCCTCCCTGGAAAGATCTGACCACAAAGTGGTCACTTTCGAAGTCACCATCTCCCCCAACCCCCCCAACCTAGGATCAGACATAAAAACTTCTCCAAAGCTGGTTACCACCTCCTGAGGGATGGTATAAACAGCTTCATAGCCCCCTCCCCCTCGGTAGGAACTGACACCAATATCCAAAACTACACCAAAGCACTATACGAGCATTTGATGCATGGAATCAGGAAATTGTTTTCCACAAGGAAGAGTAAACTTGTCTGGTGGACATCTGCAATAAATAAACTCTATAACAAAAGGAAAAAATTGCTGTCCAAGACCAAGAAAGAGCAGGTGCCCAATTGGAAGCAATGTCTCCTTGGCCTAAACAAGCAAATAAGAACACTAGTGAAATCCTCCAAAGCAAACTTCGAGTCCAAATTGGCCACAACTACTAGAAATAGTCATAAGGCCTTCTTCACATATGTCCACAACCTCAAAGGAAGCAGCCAGATCTGTTTTGAACTGCTGGTCAGGGATACCACATATACAAATGCCGTAGATATACCAAACTTGCTGGCTGGTAAATTCAGTGAAAACTTCACCCCTGTGTCCCCTCATCAGTAAATCAGGGCATCCTCAGTACCTGACCCCTTCCCCCTTATATCAGGGAACAGGTCATCACTGCTCTCTCAAAGGCAAAGAATACAGCCTCCATGGGACCCGATAATATCCCAGGCTGCATCCTACGTGAACTCAAGCAGGAACTTGCAGTACCATTAGGCACCCTATTCATCATAAGCCTGAGTACTGGTTTTGTCCCAGCTGAGTGGAGGACAGTCCCTGTCATCCATTTACACAAAGGTGGAGCGTCCACCGATCTGGAAAATTATAGACCCATCAGCCTAACTAGCCTAATCTGCAAGGCCATGGAATGGATTATCATGGACCTCATTAACAAGGACATTGGCAACCTTCATACACTTGATCACACACAGTTTGGCTTCATCAAGGGAAGGTCATGTCTTCTAAATTTAGCCAACTTATTTGAGACAGTCACCAAAGCCATGGACAAGGGGAAGATGGTGCACACCACCTACCTTGACCTGGCCAAAGGCTTTCACACTATTCCCCACTCTGGCATAATAAACGCTCTCAAGTTAGGCATCAATCCATATGTTACCAAATGAGTAGCAAATTGGCTCACTGATAGAACCCACATAGTCAAAATAGGGGAAGCCACCTCAAGCAGTAGACCCGTAACAAGCGACGTACCCTAGGGTTCAGTCTTGGGGCCTGTGTTATTTGGGATATACTTTTCTGAGCTGCAGCCCAAAACCATTGGGCTATGGCTGATCAGGTTTGCAGATGATTGCAAGCTGGGTGCTGTCATCAGTTCCCCTAGTGATGTGGACATCCTCTAAGAGGGTCTTACTCAGACAAATGACTGGTGGCAGAAACATGACCTCAAACTGGATACCAAAAAATGCATCATCATCCCCTTTGGGGAGAGTGACGTCCCCACAAATTATCACATTAATAATGTCCTAAGCACACAATCAGTTGTGAGGGATTTGGGCACCCAGGTGGATAGCAACCTGACTTTTGACCACCATATTTCTTCTGTTGTATGGAAAGCCTTCTACATGGCCCACCTCATAAGTAAGGGTATCTCATCCAGGGACAAGGAGGTCATAACATCCCTGTATTTTTCCCTTATAAGGCCCATTATTGAGTATAATGCCCCTTTCAGCATGTACCTCACAAACCACATGGAGCAGCTGGAGAGACCACAGAGGTTCCTCACCAGGAGAATCCAGGGCCTCAGACATCTACCATACACAAGTTAAAAGCCCTATCCCTCTACTTAGTTTCATACAGACTCCTCAGAGGTGACCTCTGTCTGGCATACAATTTCAATCACGGACCCCACCTTGATGGGACTGCTGGATATCTGCAAGTCAGGCTCCATTTGAGTAACCCACATGCTCGGCCTCAACCTGGTGTGTGACATCAACAAGACTTGTTGGCAGGACAGATGTGTGTCCCAGAGACTCTCCCCATCTATGGAATAGACTCCCTCTCCACATCAAGCAGAGTACCTCTTTACCCCTTTTTAAGCGCAACCTGGATAACTGGATGGGAAACAGAAAATATATCCCTGGGATTCTACTTGTGTTCCTGCTGGACAGGGGAATTGGGTGCTGATTTGTCTAAACATGGGCTAAACTCTTGGTTAGACTTATAAGGCCATCAAGGCCAATAGCCTAGTAACCTCCTATGATTCCAAAATATCTCTGCAGGATCTTTGGTTATTTTTCATGTTATAGGCTCCCTAAATTTGGCAACAAAACCCTTTCTGTTTTCTGTTGTGCAAGTTATTATGCTAAAAGTTTTGGGGCTCTGTAATTATCAAAAAAAAAAAACAGTTGCTTATCACCAGTCTTTCAAAACTCGTGCATTTTAGCCAGATACTTCTTTATTTTCTCTTTAGCTCTCTGCATTTGTGCCACTTGTTGTGTGAAATTCTCCTTATTCTGCAATATTTTAACTTTTGTCAGCCCTCTAAATAGTTCTGGTTACTTCTTAACCATATTTCTGTTTTATTTCTACCCTGTTTAAACTCCACTTTCTGAAGAAAAGTCTGTCTTCCCTAATAACTCTTATAATTTTCACCATCAGTTCCTTAATTTACTCTCCTTTTAACATTTAGGCGAGGAAGCACCACTGTGTCTGATTTTTACTTTATTATGCTTCATTTTTTATCTTTATTATTTGTGCATGACCTGAAATAGTTATTGGATGTGTATTGAAGCTTTCAATTAAATGTACATGTTCCAGTGAAATATAATTTCTGTCTAGTCCAGTTATTGTACCTTGGGAATTAAATATAAATTCTTACTTTCTACTACTGAATTCACATCTTCCATTCCACATATTTTCATAAATTTCTTTTGAAATTTACCCTCTTTTGTTATATTTTCCCTTGTAGGTCTCCCAGATACATCCTCACTGTTACAAATCAAGTTCCAGTCCCCACCTATAAGTAATAGTCCCTGCTAAAACTGACTATTTTTCATAAACGGTTCTTAAGTTGCGTAATAATTTTAGGTATAATATAAATACATGCCATCCTCTTCCATTGCCAGTAGCTCCTTAATGCCACAAATCTATCATTTCTTTTTTCCTCTTTTGTCACTATTGGAGCTTCTCTAACAATTTGCATAAGTACTCCCCTTTTCATTTGTCCCTGGTATTCTGATAAATATCCATCCTGAAATCCTTTATCAAATTCTCATGTTCATTTCTTTCTAAATGTGTCTCTGTAGCATTGTTATGTACACTCTGCATTTCTTAATATAATTCAATACTCTTACCTTTTTGTCTATACCTTTGAGGCCATTCACGTTCCAAAGTATTTTTATTATAGCCATTATGATAAGAAGTTATTTTTTCCCACCTTTTATATATGACAACTTTTTTAAATATGTATTTCCAGCTTTTCTTTTACATGCACCCACAAATATTCAGCAAGTTCATCCTTTATACATTTGTTTCTAGTCATCTCCATTTGAACCTCTGTAACATTTTACAAGACTTAGTCACCCCACCAGAACACCCTCAGAACCTGTTAACTATGTGTATTTTCAAATAATGGAGTTTAACCCTCCTGATAGGAACACTTGTCTCAAATTGACAGCTGCACCCTCAGGCATTACGTAAACTAAAATTAAATTTCTCCATGCTAAAGTTCATGTTACAGCCTGTGCTCTTATGTACACTAATAGCTGCTGTTCTAGTCTTAATTCCCCTCCCATGCTTGAAAAACAGCTTGTATGCTTACAGAAAACATTAACTTTTAGCCTTAGAAAAAGTGCACTTGTTATCTTTAGATAAAACTAAATTATACACTATTCTAGTAAATGCATTAATGCATTTAGTTACCGGAAAATCTTCTATCACTTATTCAGTTCCAATAATTTCAAGCTTTATTTTTTTACTGAGCTGCTTGGCCCCCTTGTACCTTTTAATTTTGTTAGTGTCAATAAACATTGTCCAGACTTCTCAACTTATTGCCTTCAGATTTAGCTTTTTCCATGAAACATAAGAACATAATGTTTCAAAATTTCTAATCTCCCACCAGGACACAAGTGCTCTTCAGCAATTACATTCTGCTTGCTGAGCACACTCAAGCAAATCTGCAGTCTGCGGCTACCACTCCACCCATACATTATAAGAAGGGAATCAGTACTGCAAACTAAACAAGGATATACATTTTGAGCCTCGAGCAGGAGCACACTTGAGCAAATCTGCAGTCTGCGGCTACTACTCCACCCATACAGTATAAGAAGGAATCAGTACTGCAAACTAAACAAGGATATACATTTTGAGCCTCGAGCAGGAGCACACTCAAGCAAATCTGCAGTCTGCGGTTACCACTCCACCCATACAGTATAAGAAGGAATCAGTACTGCAAACTAAACAAGGATGTAAACTTTCAGCCTCAAGAGCAGGAGTACACTCAAGCAAATCTGCAGTCTGCGGCTACCACTCCACCCATACAGTGTAAGAAGGAATCAGTACTGCAAACTAAACAAGGATATACATTTTGAGCCTCGAGCAGGAGCACACTCAAGCAAATCTGCAGTCTGCGGCTACCACTCCACCCATACAGTATAAGAAGGAATCAGTACTGCAAACTAAACAAGGATATACATTTTGAGCCTCAAGAGCAGGAGCACACTCAAGCAAATCTGCAGTCTGCGGCTACCACTCCACCCATACAGTATAAGAAGGAATCAGTACTGCAAACTAAACAAGGATATATATTTTGAGCCTCAAGAGCAGGGTCAGTCCACCCAGGCATTCTACTTGTATGTTTTATGAGAGTGAAGCTATTACATTAGCGGTATTTCTTAGTAGTTCTCAGCTTGCTAATAAAACTGACTGTTGTAGCCTTGTGTCCCCGCTAGTACAGTAATCCTAACTGTCCAATAGACAGTATGCATTTAATTCACATCCCTGTGACTAAATTAACCATCAAGCAGCCCTCTCAGTGCTTTCTGCCTTAGTTTGTATCACTTGGAGGCCCACCTGTTTATTTGCATCTCTATACATTCCCCTTCATTGCTAATGTATCTCCCTACTCTAATCTGTGCACAAACTGGTTACTAATCAGCAAGTCAATGTGAAGGCACACTCCCAACCTTGATAAACTTTGCTGTCTCTTTTCTCCTTCACTTTACAGGTAGTTTGAATTATTACTTACCCCCTCTAAGGCCTTCACTGATTTCCACTGATTGCCTCTCTGGTTTCTTTGCATTCCACCTGGTTTACACCCCTTATGCTATCTTCCTCCCCCAATACAAAGTCTATATTAGAATCCTGCTGAGCATGGAGCCATCTTTAAATTTCTAGTCTTCCACCAGGACACAAGTGCTCTTCAGCAGTTACATTCTGCTTGCCAGTAAGCCATTAGACCTCAGGAATTTGTTTAAAGTGTTCAGATTTGTAAAGTAATACTTTTTTCTCATGTCTTGGTTGGCTCTGCCCCGCTCTGTTCACCCTCGCTAACGCTTGGGCTCTCTCCGCTCCCCTGCCCCCTATTCTCTCCTGCCCTCACTACCTCTACATTTATAGTAATCACAGCCACACCTCTCCTGCCCCCACTACCTCTACATTTATAGTAATCACAGCCACACCCACAGCTCACCCTCCACCAATCACAGCTCCTCAAGTCATATCACATTATACCACACCAACTTGCTCCACACAAAATACTCCCAATCACTCTCATTCCCACTAGGCATTTTTTACATCACCCACACTACTTCCCCATCCACATATATTGCAACCCTATAATTCCTGTTCCCCACCTAGAAACAACTTAAACTTTATAACCATGACTGTCACACAACTAAGTCTAGTCTGTCTTCTCATAATTCTGTACAACACCACAAGTTGTCACTCTAGCAATATCCCTAAACTTAGTAGCACAACACTACATTATTCACTCTCGTATACAGACACCACACATTATAATATCTGCCCACAGTTATTCAAGAACTACATAACAGACCAATTCACAACTAAACACA
Source organism: Protopterus annectens (assembly GCF_019279795.1). Taxonomy (NCBI): domain Eukaryota; kingdom Metazoa; phylum Chordata; order Ceratodontiformes; family Protopteridae; genus Protopterus; species Protopterus annectens. The sequence continues at coordinate 729,411,340 of NC_056732.1, forward strand.
TATGCTCTAATTCCTACTCCAAAAAAACACAATACTTTCTCACACTCCTCACCAAACTCCAACATCTGTATAACCATTTTAACTCCAGGCTCACCATAAGTGGGGATATCCACCTCCAACCCAGGCCGAAATCCATCCTGTCCAACACAAACTGCTCCAACACAAATGTCAGAACATAACCTCCCCACTTTCTTCATCCCTGGGCAAATCAACAACAGCAGCAAAACCAACCATCTTTTAATGCTAAATATTAATATTAGAAGTATCAGAAATAAAATACCTGAACTCCAGGCCACAATAGCACACTACTCCCCAGACATAGTTGCTTTAACAGAAACCTAGCTAAATAAAAACATAGCTAACTGAGAAGTTCTCCCTACCGGCTACAATATCATTAGACAAGACAGACCACTTCGTACAAGTCAAACTTAACTGTCCATCAATTACCAAATTTCAACCCCTCCCCCAATAATTGGGACATACTCATCTCACAACTTCAACTTCACCTTAAAAAGGTCATCACCACACTTGTGATCTATAATCCACCTGGTAATACACCTGCTAGCCTTGAAGACTTCTTATCCTGGTGTTCTTCCACATACTCACAAGAAACCCTTATTCTGGGGGACTTCAACCTAGATTGGTTCACCTGTATATCAGAACCACCAAGTAATCTAATAAATCTCCATGGCTACCAGCAGCTAGTCCAAATTCCAACTAGATGTGATAAAAAAATCTAAAAGGGAATCCATCCTTGACTGGGTCCTAACTAACAACCCCAAATTTTACCCTCACACAGGCAGTCTCCCAGACACCTTAAGTGACCACAACATAATATACTTTATACGTAGTAGAACAAGCATATGCAAAACCACTAACTATATATCCACTAGAAACACAACAAAATTCTCTCCTGAGGTCCTCAACAGTTTACTCTGTAACTGTGACTGGACCCCCCTAAAAACCCTCCCACTTGACCAGGCTGTAACATATTTCAACAAAACATTTCTACAACACCTAGACACTGTCGCTCCATTGTGCAAAATCAAAGTTAGAACCTCTACAAACCCCTGGCGCAGTAAAGAAACCAAACAAATCCTCAAGTCCAGAGACACTGCCTGGCTTTACTATCAAAAAAACAAAGAAACACAAAGCCTAACTAAGTATCAAGAACTGTGCAACCATGCAAAAAAATGCATTAGGCTGGACAAAAAAATCCTACTACACAACATTACAAACTAAATACCAACACAGCCCGCAAAAATTTTGGAAAAATGTAAACCAGCTACTAAAATTCACCCAAAAGGCTACCCCCAAACCAACCACCCCTGACACTAAAGTTCCCATTGAAACACAATTCATCTCCCACTTTGTGAACTCAATTCTATCCTTAATGTCACAGGACAGTTCCTTCCTCACTATCCCTCCCCCCCAACACAAATAACACTAATACTAGCTTTACCCTCAAAACAGTTTCCACCACTTCAATCAAAAGAATGTTCTCCAAACTAAAAACCTCATCAACAGCAGCCAACCTACTCCCCAGCTATTTCTTGAAACTCACAGCAGATGCTATTGCTATCCCAGTCTCCACTCTCATAAACAGATCAATTGTTGAAAACTATGTGCCCAAACTCTGGAAAATATCCTATGTTACACCCATACATAAAGGCAGGACCTCCACTGAACTTAATAACTACAGACCCATTGCTTTACTCTCCCCCCTGGCCAAATTCCTAGAAAAATGCATCCATACCCAGATGCCAAACTATCTCCTAGACAGCAACATCCTGTCACCTACTCAGCATGGTTTCAGACCTGCCCATTGTACCACTACAGCCCTCCTATGCTTCACAGACAGTACACCGTCTCAGAAATGAAGGCCTACAAGTCTCAACTCTTTTTTTGGATATGTCCAAAGCATTTGACACAGTCTCACACCAAATTCTGCTAAACAACCTAAACCAATATCATCTATCAAATTCCACTCCTACCTGGTTCCAAAGCTACTTAACTGACAGGTACCAAGCTGTGAAATGGGAAAATTCTCTCTCTCCTCAGCTGCCCATAACTATAGGAGTCCCACAGGGTTCTATCTTAGGACCACTGCTATTCACAGTCTTCACAAATGACCTCCATACCTCCACACAGCATGCATCTATAATTCAGTATGCAGATGACACTACCTTAATCTGTGCTGCACAAAACATTCCCACCCTCCTGCAAACAACTCAACTAGCATTCTCTGACATTGAAAACTACCTTACCAAAGCCCAACTTATCCTCAATCCAAAGAAAACTCAGCTTATGATTATAACCAGTTATAACAAAAACACTAACAGTCAATTCACTATCTACTCCACAAATGCTACTCCAGTTGCTCCAGTGGCACAGGCTAAGCTATTGGGAATAACCATAGACTCCCACCTAAAATTTGAGTCATCTCAACTTAAATATTAAAAAAGTACATGCCAAACTGGGGTCACTCTACCGTATCAAACCATTTCTTACCAACAACACAAGATCAGCCATTGCTCGCTCCCAACTTCTATCCACCCTACTCTATGCATCTCCCATTCTGACTAAACTCAACAAAACTGAACTAAGCAAAATGGAAGCCTGCTATAACAGAATTTCCTGCTTTGCAGCAAATTGCTCATATAGAACTCATCACTGTACTGCTTTGAGACAGCTCCACTGGCTTGAACTGCCCAACCTCCTAACCTACAATCAGCTCTCCCTCTGTCATTCTATCTATTACCTCCCCGATAAGTGTCCTTCCCTCAAAAACCTAGTACAACATCACTCAGCCAAAAGGCCTCTTAGATCATCAAGCAAACTACTACTAGAAGTCACCAACAGCTACAATAGCTTTGGAGATACACTATATAGTAGTTCAGTGGCTAAAAAATGGAACTCTGTCCCTACTAGCATTCAAAACACATCATCCAAAGCCTCCTTTAAAGACCTCATCAGGCAGCATCTCAAGCAAAGTTGGCAGTGCCATGATTGCTCCCCAGGCTAGTGAAAGCGGATAACATATACATACTAAATCTAGAGCACTTGATAATAGTTTTCAATCTTACTCACAAACACTGGCTAATCTACAATGTAATGTACTGTACCTGTGTACGTTCCAAATTTCAGCTGTATACCACAAATCTGTTAATTAGCTTTATTTTTAAAATTAATATTTTTTTGTTTGTTCTCTCCACTGTAACTGTTTATGTGCCGCATAGCACTATAAAAACATGTTTCTTGTAATTTGTGTGTATACTGATCATGTCTAAATAACTAAATGTGTCTGTAATTTTTCTTTGTGGAGCTTTTCTCCCCGGGCCTCTGCTGAAAAAGGGCCTTTTCGGCTCAGTCAGACCCTCCCCCCCCCGGTTAACAAATGTAAAATAAATAAAATAACTAAAATAAAATAATGTACATCTCTATTCACACTGCATATGTGTTTGCTAAAAGAAAACTAGCCATTAGACAGTTGTATCTCATTTTTGAAACATACTCGCTTACACACACGCATTAACGCTCTTAGTTTAATCTAAGGGTAATTTATCTAGATATTTACCTATGCAAAAATAAAAGAAAACATTTCAGTACTACATATAATCAGTGCACTTTTACACCCAGATCTCTAGTGAAACAATCCAGAAATACAGCTTATTAACTTAAATGTGCTTTTTCCCAGCCTTTCTTCTTTTTACATTGTATTGCCTACATTTTTTAAACTGCAAAAGAAAAAAAGTACTTATTTACTTTGGTTTCTTTATCACATACAACTACTGAAAATGCTTTACTGTATAGCATATCATTTATATCATGAAATGTTTTATACAAATATTAAGAACAAAAAAATTTTTACTTAGTTATTTTTTTCTTTTTCCTTTTAGTGTCCTAAACATTAATGACCGGAAGTGGAATACATGTTTGTCATTCCCCCAAGTCAACAAAAATCCAGTCTTTCTCAGCCACATTTTTCTTGTAAAGCCATATTTCACAAATGTGATTGATCCTTTATAGTCTCACATTCATTCACTAATTTCACTGTTGCTGGTCTTCTTGGTCATTTCCATCTCTCAATTACAAGAGGTCTGGTTCAAGTCCAATGTTCTTCCAATTTTTCTAGTCAACTCCTGTGTTTTTTTCTGTCCCTTAAACATTTTCCTTTGGAACATTGGAACAGATTTCACTGGCAAAGTCTCTCTCTGAGATTTATTATCAGAAGAATAAGAAGCAGAGTCCTCTTCTGTTTGGTTCACTTTTTGTTGGACAAACTTCTGTATATCCTTTCTTAGCCTTTTCTGTATCAAAAATGACTTTGATCTGTTAGGAAGAAATATTCTGAA